>NC_087162.1:28037947-28140447 GCF_035594125.1 Scylla paramamosain | reverse complement strand
CGACGTCGTTCATTCTCCTCACAGCTTCCTTGCATGGGCGGGCCAGTGGTCTGCCTCACTGACGCAGGTGCTGAGAAAGACCCACACTGAGACACTCTGACCTTCCGCGTTCTCCTCAAACTCTAATACCCTCGCGCTTCCCTCACTTTGCTGTCACTAGAGGGGAACATGACGTCTGTTGCTGTAAAAATACTTTTTGGCATTGTCAACAAAGCCTTTCACTTATTTTCAGAGTGATATATATTACGCTAGAAATATAAGTTGTGGTATACTGACGCAAGTTTGCGAGATGTACTAGTCTAGATGTTTTAGAAAAACACATCTGGCATTTATGTTTCTGTTATACCCCGTAAAGACCAAAGCAGCCGTTCTTTTGCAAGCATTCATAAAATGAAATTATCCCTTTCATCAAGGCTGCCCTTCGTGTGTAGCACAGCGATGGTGCAACAGCTTCCTGTTTTATCCCTGGCAGCACGCATTGCCCTGGAGGGACTCAGCGCTGGCCACGCGCGTGACACCCTTGGCCACAGAGAAGGCTCTTGTCTCCGTCGGTGGCTCTAAAGACGTGTGGCATGAGAGAAACTGTTGTAAGCGAACCAGAGACAAAACAGGAGGGGCGTACTAAATCTGAGCCGATGCTTGTATCTCTTCCCGGCTCATCTGGGCGAAAGTTCCGCCTTGTGACTACCCTGTTAGGGCGCGGCCCTTGAGGCTGTGAAGGGGTCTGTTCTCAGAAGCCTCTTAGTTGGGTAAGGCTACGGTTACACACGTGGAGGGAAGACCTGTTACCGCGCTCCGGATTATTCCAGAGTTTAGTTGCGCTGTGCAAGATTGCAACTGAAATTTTTTTTTTTTGCGTTTTAGATTACAGACATTTTTGTAATATATTTAAAACATGTAAGCATTCTGCTTCCTTTTGTTTGCCTTCATATTTTTTATTCATGCTTCCTGCACCATCGAAGGCCTTGCTAGAGCAGATGACCTCCAGCAGCGTGTCAGGTGTGCGCCGCCAGCTATGCCGCGGATGCTGTGTTCTCACGACGGAGCGGCGTGGGCCTTTTGTGGCTCGTGATGCACGTTAAGCGATGATCCCATTTTTTAGCACCGCAGGTGCTCATTAGAGGCGCATTCGTGTGATGGTAATCTGGCGAGGCAAGTCTGTGGACTTCTCGGAACACTGAATAATACATGCAGATGGCGTTTACAAAGGCAATGGAGAATCTGCAACGTGGCTTTTGTATATAGCCCGCGTGTGAGCACCCTGGGTGCCCTTCTGCCGCAGCTTTGATGTGTGTGTATATGTGTGTGTGTGTGTGTGTGTGTGTGTGTGTGTGTGTGTGTGTGTGTGTGTGTGTGTGTGTGTGTGTGTGTGCATATAGGGAGAGGCGGGGGCCAAGGGTGAGGGCACCAGTGTCCCCTCAGCCATGCAGTAAATCACTCGACGGATCTGACGTAACGCGATAAACTCAGAACTCGGCTCATTAAGGAAACGCTCGGTGAAGCCCCACTCCCACCACACCCTCAGACACACCACTCGTACGTGTGTGTGTGCACTGACTGGCAGACAGTCAGAGACAAGACAGAGAGACGCTCATATGTAGACAGACACACGCATGAATATTTAAGTACAGGCACTCGTACTTACTGCATGCGAAAGTATATGAATGTTATATGAAAGAGACGCACAACTGACACATGCAGAGAATAGAATAAAAAGCCGAGAAATAAACCATTGTGCTTTTAGAGGGAACGATAAAACCCTTCACTTTCGACCTTCCTCCGCATTCCCCCTCCTTGCCTCTCCGCCACACCTGTTTCTCTCATTGCTGACTAGCGTACCAATCCAAGAGGCAGAGGCAGGTGAGATGAAGACTCCACTGACGGGACCTGACAGCTGACTTCAACCCTCCCTCACACCTTCCCAACCCGTCACCTTGATCTCCCAACACCCTTGCCTACCGTAACCAAGAGCTACTTTCTCCTCCTCCTCTTCCTCCTCCTCCTCTTCTCGTCATTCTCTGTCAGTGCATCTTCCTAGATTTACTGCAGAACGTGGAGGTGCGTGGTTATCTCTATCGTTATCTCGTTTGAGTAATGTCCTACCTGATCCCCATGTCTCGTCCTCCTCCTTCCTCTGGTCCCTCGCGTTGCTTCTCCCCGATACAATCAATTCACTTCAACGCATTACTGTGGTCGCCCCGGGAAAGGAGAGCGTCGTAAGAGTGAAATGTCTTGTCGTGCATCTCCCGGGTTGCCAATACAAGTAGTTGGTGTTGGGTAGGGAGTCTGAGATGCAGGAGGGAAGTGATGCCACGCCCAAGAAATGTGATCAGGTACTTGTGTGTCTGAGTTACTTTAGTTGTACTCTGTTTGTAATATCAAGAGTGAAGTACTGGTTGTAGTTGTGGTGGTGATAGTGACAATAGTGGTGGGGTGGTAGTAGTAGTAGTTAGTAGTAGTAGTAGTAGTAGTTGTAGTAGTAGTAGTAGTGATAGTAGTTGTGGTAGTAGTAGCAGTAGTAGTAGTTGTTGTTGTTGTTGTTGTTATTGTAACTAGTAATAGTAGGTAAGTAGGTGGTACTTGTAGTAGTAGTAGTAGTAGTAGTAGTAGTAGTAGTAGCAGTAATAGTACAGTAAGAAAGGGAGGAATAACAACAACAACAACAACAACAACAACAACAACAACAACAACAACAACAACAATAGTAACAATAACAATGATAACAATGATGATAATAATAATAATAATAATAATAATAATAATAATAATAATAATAATAATAATAATAATAATAATAATCAAGAATTATGTTAACCACTACTATAAAAAAAAAAAAGATAAATTTCGCATAATGGGAATCCTAATGTGAAAAGTTATCATATACATAATTTCTCCCTAGAAGTAGCTAACGAATCTTGAATATTAAACACGCAGCACAGGAACCAACGGGAATACTTACGTGCGTTGTTTGATTACTTGTATCCTTTTAGTCGAAAATTTATTCATTATCTACCTAATCCCACAGGACATTAATTTCTCGCACCTCAGTTTTTTTCCACCTTTTGCGGGAAAGTTTTTTTTTTTTTTTCGTTCCTTTCCGTTTTTCTTCAAATAGTTTATCTTTTGCGGTTGAAATTCCCTTCAACTATTTTTTCATCTTTTGCGGGAAAAGTTTTCGCTCTTTTTCGTTCCCTTGAGCTAACGGAGGCGACGATGACGGAGGCGCGGGTGTCAGTGGGAATCGAGGCGGCCATAGGACCCTGTAATCCCCTGGAGAGAGGACCTGGGGGATGCACGGGGTCTATAATATGGTGGGCAGTGAGGCTGTGGGGAACGTGATCATTAGGAGACCAGGTAGTAATGGCGAGTCAGGTAATTAATGAGATAAGGCCATTTTCCACCTGCTGGAGGGCTGGGCGCACCTTCACCTGCTTAGTTAATTATCTCATTCAGTAGGACGCAGTAGACCATGTATTTTCCTGTCCCTATAATGACGCCCTTTCTCGCTGTAGACGCAACCCAGACAAGGACAGGTGCACTTGCCAACACGCCCCGCAACGCTGCAAAAATTATGCCCTTGGATTTCAGCACTCTAAATACAGTGCGAGACAATTAAAGCGTGTCATGATCCAGGCGAAGCGACGGGAGGTGGGGCAGTTCGTGGGCACGGCGCCGTGAGTGTTCAGGGGTTGTTGTGGCGTTCAAAGCGTGTCTTCCTGCCTCAGTCTGTCTCAGTCGCGTCAGCTGCAGGGGGCACCTCGCTTTATCCTCTCTCAGGTGAGGAGTTTAAAACCTCACACCATGGTATTATCTCTGAACATAAATACGAGTACTGCGTGAAAATGTGTACTTTTTCGCCTCTAAGATTGTAACTCTTGTATATCTTGGCGCAAGTGTACGAATCTGAGTCTTACGCAAGCTTGCAACACTGCGCAAAGTATCTGGTTACGCGGCCAAGGATGCGTTTATGAGATAAGGTTTTTGTAAGGTGTAGAAAAAAGGAGTTAAGGTCAAGTAAGTTTGTCTCATCATTCTCATCTTGCGCTGAGCTCCAAGGTTTGCGAGGTGTCAGTGTCGTGCGGGCGTGGAGGGCCGAGTCGTGTCTAGTCACTTATAATTCATTGCACCGAACACACCCCTCCCTTCCTCCCCCCCTCCCTCTTTCTCTCCCAGCTCCACCTCTCCTCCACTCCCTACCCACCACTCAGCACCACTAGGGAACTTCCCCCTGCCCTAGACGTGAAGGCCGCGCCTCACACACTCCCTCGTATCACACAGATGCGGTGAGGCGAGGCAGCACGCGCCCTGAACTCAATGATACACTTAAAAGGTTTTTAAGAACACAGATAACATACGTGTTGCCTTATTTTTACAGCCTCAAAAGGCCACACTTTGTGCAGGGCTGTAGTCTTCTACTCTTACGTCAACTGTTCGCTCCTTGTTTTTATTTATTTATTTATTTATTTTATTTTATTTTATTTATTTATTTATATTTTTTTTATTTGGCGAATATCTGTTAGCTTAAACATAAATTTAGTTAGGTGAGAAACGAGAGCCAGATGTGTGTGTGTGTGTGTGTGTGTGTGTGTGTGTGTGTGTGTGTGTGTGTGTGTGTTTTGACTCGTCATTCAAATATGTACAGTATATTCTCTCCGCGTCGTGGTCAGCCAGGTGGCCTCTGCCGCATTAGTTAATTGCTGAGTCCAGTGCAGTGTTTGGTGTTCCCTGTGGGGGGTCAGCCACCCTGCAGCCTTCCTGTGGTGGGCTAATTGTTTTTCTGTGGCCTTTGCCTGCCAGGTGATCACCACACCATGGTTGTGTTAACGCAATAAGAAGTGGCGGGAGGTGTGCACAGCATAAACTGGAGACTGACTGATAAAATAAACATGTACTGGAAGGAAAAAAGTATTTTGTCACTCCTTGGGGAGGAACTTGAAATTTATGACGATGATATTTGCTGATATTTTGTCTAATATAGAAAAGGATTAATCAACCACACAACTGATAATCTAGCGACAGGAGAATTATCATCACATGATTCATGGTGATTCATGATTCATTCACTTATTCATTCACTCACTCCTCCATCCATTAGTCGCGCATTGACGATGGTAGCATCGTCAATGCGCGACTAATGGATGGAGGAGTGAAGTGGAGCTTCATTTTCGTGATCACAGATTCATCATATGTATCTCTATTGCTTCCTCTTAACAAGAAATTACTTTGTAATGAGGCTGTAGCGAAGTCATCTTCCTGTAAGCATGCGGTGAGGGTCGGAGCGAGGGCCAGCCCTTGGCGTGCCTCAGGTCTGTGTTGGGGGTCAGCGGTGCGCCGCTCAAATGACACTGGCTCGGATTACCATTAAAGTCTAATTAATACGTATGAGCGGAGGGCGGTGCCGAAGGGTATGAACGGAGGAAGGGGCACGACGCCACCTGCTCCCTGCCCCGCGGCGACGAGGAAATGTGTCAGAGTAAATACAACAGATATGCCTCCTGTAGGCTTTGGTGCTCCATCAGGTGGGGCCACGGACTGGCGCTGTGAGGTCAATGAATGTTCGCTCGTTAGTGTGCTGCATGGGTCATCCAATCTCTGACAAACGACGAGATGAAAAGAGAGACGCAGAACAGGAAGCCTTGAGAATATAATGAGGAAAATCATAACCGTTAGACGACCGTCACGAGGCAGACCAGTTACCCTAATCTTCACTAACAAGATAAGAAAAAAGACGGCAATCATTAAAAAATATATATTAAACTAGGAGCAAAAGCAGAGAACATATATATAACCGAGACTTAGAATGAAACAAACACTTTTCTTCATCAAACTCTAGAGCTACGGCTTTTGAACCAAAACTGCTCACATTTCGCTATTTACGATTTGTCTTCATACCGAGGAAGCTGCGTGGAGGGTGTAGGGGTTGGGATGGTCGGTGGATGCTCGGCGGGGCTTCGTGGGTTTCTGGTGGTCATGTGCCTCGGCCAACGCTGGGCGAGGCACCTGAGGAATAAGGTTACGCTACTGTTTTTATTCATTATGATGCAAAAACTAATCATCCAAGTAATAAAAGGAAAAGAAAATCCCTCTGTCAGGCACTAGAGGCTCTGCGAAAATCTGAACTTCAAATCTCCGCAGAAGATTTTATATTTACGTTTTCTTAAGTAGAATGTACTCAGTGTAGTTGTGAGCGTCTCGCCTGCTGGGGTTGTGTGAGGCACATGCAGCTTCCCAGGGCCTTGGTCTTAGTGGAGCGTGCGGCGACCACTGTGTCGAGGCCATGAGGAAGGGGAAGGGAGGAAGGGAAGACAGCTGATTGGAGTTTCGTGTTGCATGATACAGATACTCTCTCTCTCTCTCTCTCTCTCTCTCTCTCTCTCTCTCTCTCTCTCTCTCTCTCTCTCTCTCTCTCTCTCTCTCTCTCTCTCTCTCTCTCTCTCTCTCTCTCTCATCCTGAGACACACACACACACACACACATTTTCTCCCTTTGCGCGCGTGTGCACGGACACTTCCTGCCTTTGCATTCACGGAAGCAAGACGATCCTTCCAACCACTCGTCGCGTCGCACACGTGTTCACTCATTCATCTCACTTGACCTTCACCCCGCACCAGCTGGAGTCTTCAAGCAGAGCGTTGGTCACAGTGCGCTCCTGCAAGCAAATGACAGTGAGTACATCAGTGACCGAGTTAAATGTATCACTAGAAGCAGATAACACTAAACTATTTTTTATTTTATAGGATGTTCTTTTAATTGATCGTCTTCTTGTGCCTTCCTCTCGTAAAACATGTTAGTTAGTGCGTGAGGGGTCTTAGTGAAGATGTTACCGTTCACTTGATTTATTTCCGTAGTGCTGTGAGTGAATTCAGCCGCTGGCAACTCCTGAAGTGCGGGGTGGGTTACCTTTCGCGTCGTGCAGTATACGTGACGTTGACCGATCCCTCCACTCACTCAGTTTTTTGCTTATGATTATTAAGAGTTGCCATTTATCACGCCCTCTAACTGATGAGGTCAACACACACACACACAACTGTCATAAGTGGCAGTACTTTACCAGGGGCGAGTCAGACCAAGGACTTGCTTCACCACAAGTACAAACTTTAATCACTGTCGGCGTCTTTCACTAGCGCGTCATTTATACTTGTAGAGATACGTGAACATTTTGTTGCCTACAGAGAGAAGACGCTGCAGTAACTTGCTATAAGAATAACTCCGCTTGGACGAAACTGAATAGCTTTACTGTGTTGTGCTGTGCCATTACATTACCTCCCCGCTATCTAGACACTGCTTCTGTAACCAAAACTCATCCACTTTGCCATGCGGACGACTAGATATTCCTGTGACACACACGACACTCCATCTCTCTCCCAGTGCACCGCATCTTGATGAACGCGACGAGAAGTATCATCCTCGAGCATCATATCTCGCCGTCGCACCATATAAAGGAGCCTCATCTTAGCGCTCAGAGATATGAGTACACCTTTTATTGCGTGGGAGCTGCTGCTGGGCGAGAGGAGCACAGCTGTGAGAGGTCAGGCCCTTAGACTGTAAAAAGACCACATTGCGACCAGGTAGAGTTGTAAAGAGGTCGTCACCAACCAGAATGGACTCGTCCTACACACTATAAAGTGAAAATCTTCTGTGAAATGGGTTCGCAGAGGGACTGGACGAACCTGGCCGACAGCTTCTTCCTTTGTGGCTTCTCTGGAAGGTTAAGATGCAGCCGTAAAAAGGGTCTGCATAAACTATCCTGCCACTCCTCTCTGTAATTGACTATTCAAAAAACTTGAGAAATCCCTGATGGATGATCGAGGAATGGAAAACATATAAGTATAAATACATTCACTTATAAAACACCGTAAATTCAGAGACAGAAAGAGAACAAGAGGCAAGATAAATAGCCATGATTTGAAGTGACGTACACGGAGACGCTGAAAATGCCTCCAAAGTATCCCACAACATACGTCTAAGCCGCCATTGAGAGCGAGGGACCCAGCGGAGCGCGTGAGGCACACCTTGGTGGCGGGATACTAAAGATCCTCACGACGGGAGCTCGACGAGGACACTTATTTATGGAGCAGCCACAAGATAAGGTCACCGCGATGTGGCTTTGTTCCAGCGACCAGACAGCGGGAGGACAAGAGGTGTTAAGATTCACGGGGGGATTTGCATGACCTAAAGCCTCATAGTTCAATGGAGGACAGGCCCGGTGCGGTGCTAAGTAGACGAGTAAGGACCAGGGTATGGCTCCCAAGTACAAACGGTATAGTATTTAGTGTAGCAGAAGGAGCAGATACCTCCGTAAAGGAACACACCACGGAGGCCGACGGATCCAGGAGCATGTGGAGCGTCTGGACCAGGAGGCCATGAGGGAGGCGGCTCTCATCCCGGGACAAGTGGTCAGTCTAGAATGACACAAAAGGAGCCATCGAGGCCTGCCATAAAGCACCGACACAAAGCAGCGACGGCACGGCAGGAGAGCAAAGGAGGCGGAGTGAACACGCGTGGTGGAGCATCAGAAAATAGTAATAATAATGACAATAATAACAAGAAGACGAAGGAGAAGAAAAAGAAAAAAAAAAGAAAATAGTGCTTACGATGGAAAAACCCAAAGACATATGCAAATCCATCGAAATTCCTGGATGGATGTGTGATCAAATACTGCATGTGTTCCAAATCCAACCCTTTATAGTTTAGCGTATTTCTGCAGTAATACTTTAGCATTCCTCTGCCCACCCACGCTAAAAAAAAAGAGCGAAAAAATTATCTTCTACATTCATCTGACAAGAAACGCAACTTGTATATCTTTTCTAGTAATACCTTAACACTTTCTCTCTCCCCACTAACTTGAGAGGAAAAAAAGAAGAAAAGTGAATAATTTCCTTCATGTACCTGACGCGGATATATGAGTACGCCGCCTCGAAATAGTGCGGGAGCAGTGGCAGCGGAGTGACGTGTAATAATTAAATCTTTGAACCGTTCCGCCGCGCGAGGCCGCAGGTGTGAGTGTCAGGTGACGCCACTTCCACCTCGGTGTCACAGGACCAGTCTCGCCTTGAGGTCATGCTTTTATGGCTATCGTGCATCTGGGCCCCAACAATTAACATGTCAGCTAATGTAAATAAATCCGTGATGGGCATGTGAACCGCCTGATAATTAATTTAATCGGATTGCCGTGGAATGTTGCAGTGAGGGGCAGTTCTGCGGTTCTTGGTTTTTACAGCCAGCCATTAGTGTTCTGGTCACTGGACAAGAAGCGAAGGCACATAAAACATAAACTAATCAAAAGGCGCCGCGATTGTTACAAGGAGCCTTACACCGGGACTCCAACCTGCCCTGCCTGCTCTTCGAAACATTTATGATGAAACCAGGAAATGAGAAAAGCGTGTCTGTTCACCGGTACGGGGCCATAAACCAACCGCGGCAGAGGTGGAGGAGCAGGAAAATGGGACGAGTGGCCGGTACACACAAGCACACGGCGTGAAGAAAGGCGCATTCATCGACAAGCACTACGTCATGAGGGGTCAAGAGGGCACTCGTCCCAGGTGCTTTTGGAGCCAGAGGTGGTAGGAGGAGGAGGCGGAGGAGGAGGACGGGGGAGGAAAAGAAAGAGGAAGGGAGTGGCGTTGCTCCTTGACAGACTGAGGTCACAACATCCGCTCCTTGACATCTGGCTGCAAGGGGCGCTGCCTTCACTAGTCATCCGTGTAATTGTAACAGATGAACCCGAGTCTTACGCGTGTTGGGTATTCATTGTCCGCATTTCCCGCACTTGTTGCTTAAACTTACACTCTCCTCCGTTTCCTGGATGCTTCGTATGATTGTGTTCTTACTATTTGTCCATTCTTGTTTTCCTTCGTCTTCGCTTTCTTCCGCATATTCTTCATTCTTCCTCTTTTATAAGTCTCTTTCTTCTCCGTTCTTTTTTCCTATTCGCCATCATCCTTTCTCCGCATTCTTGTTATTCTACCATTCGTCAAGCAGGGAATGTGGCAAGAATACCTGCTTCTCCCTGGTAATCAGATGCTAATGGTATGCTTTCCTGCTACCTGGTATGTACGTTTGTGCTCGAGTAATCCGATTCCTCATACTCCTGTTCTTCTCTTCTTCATCTTCTTCATGCATCGTCTACCACTTCCATTTTCCTCTGCAGCGGCGTCCAGGTCTCGGGGTGTGAGGTGAGAGAAGAAAAAGGCATCCGTCCCTCCGTCTTCATTGCGTGTTTATGGCGAAGTTCTCATAAAACCTCGTCCTTTTTTATGTGATTCATCTTAACCACGACGCAAATGGCACCTTAACCCTTCTATACGAGACAATAACGTGGGTTTAGTTCACATAAAGAGGGAAGAAGAAGGACAGAAAAAGAGTGAGAGGATAAAACGAGCCTTGCTAATTCTCAGTTACCTTCTCAACATGCAAGAAGGAACAGGTGGTGGCGTTGCAGTCGTGGGAGGAAAGGTTGAGGTTGGCAGCGTCGTGCTTCCCTGACAGGCTTAGTAATGTTCCTCGCTTGACTAATGTTAGGGAAGTGTAATTGTTTTTATCTCGTGTCTGTTCGCTTGGTGCTTCTTCATGTGTGTGTGTTGTGTGTGTGTGTGTGTGGTGTTATAGATCTGTGTGTGTGTTTGTGTGTGTGTGTGTGTGTGTACTTGTAAATATACGAGCATAGTTGGGGAGCAGCTTATTTCTCGGAGCTGTGAGCATGAAATGTCTGTCTTTATCTCTGATTCGTGTCACCTTTCCATAGGGTGAACTCGATAGCAATGGTGGTGTCCTCAAGCGGCTCAGTTGACTTACGACAATATTCAGATAAATGCGAGTCTCTCTACTTGATGGGTGTGCGTGCCTTGTCTGCCTGCCACTTCCGTTCTCAGATGATATTAAACTAAGAAAATATCTCTTAATTAACTAAGCTCCTCCTTGACGTGTATATAGTAAGTTGCCATGAGTGAGATTAATGGAAGTAAAAGTTTTATCTGTACACTGTCTAACTGAACCAACCAGGCTATCTGTAAGAGACACGAACGTTAAACACACTCGTTCATACCCTCCCTAGTACTTCCCATCCATCTTTGTCCGTTCGTGTCCGTTCCTCACCACCTCACCCTTCACGTTCCTCTCTCCTCCTGTCCGTTCTCCACGCCCTCCACCTTTTTTTTTTCTTCCTGCGCCTCACTCTTCCTCACGTCTCCCTCTCCCAGCGCTCTCAGCTCCTCGCATGATCGGTGTCCTCGCAGCAGGGGACGCGACGGAGAAATACGAACCAGCGGACACACGATATGAAGAGTACAAGTGAAGATCGTTTGCGCCATCACCCTTCGGACAACATAAGCGCGTCGTTTGCGTTGTAAAGGGATTAGAATGTTTGCATATGTGTCCCTGTGTGGCGATCTCTTCTTTTTGTTGTTATGTTTGGGGGTTGTTGGATGTGTGTTGTGTTTGCCGTGGTTGTTTTAGGTTAAGTGTCATGTTTGTGTTTGGGATGTGTTCTTGTTTACTTTTGTTTAGTCTTCGTTGTTGCCATCATTCGTGTCTCGCCTCCTGCCTTCCTTGTCTTGTCTCCTGCGTCACGTCCGCTTCTTTCCTTCCTCCCGTCCTTCCCTCCTTCTTCATGTCAGTCTTTCTTATCATCTCTACTTTTATCCTTCCTTATTTTTTCCTTCTTAGTGTCTCCTCGTCTACTTGACACTTACACCTTTCCTCCTTCCTGCTTCGCCTCTTCCTCCTCTTCGTCTATCTCTCCCTTTCCTCCTCCTCTTTTTTCCCCGTTTTTCTCACATCGACGACAGATGAGAGAAGGGGAGATACTGGCAAGCTGTCATGAAGCACAAGTAACACACACACACACGCACACACACAAACACACACACACACACACACACACACACACACACACACACACACACACACACACACACACACACACACACACACACACACACACACACACACACACACACACAGTTGGATAATGAGTAATTTTGGGCTGTGCGTCATGTTTAGTTATCATTTATCAAACCATGAAACTGATGAGCGCAATACCACACACACACACACACACACACACACACACACACACACACACACACACACACACACACACAGAGGGCGAGGGAGTGAGTAATTTGCGGCCGTGAATAAGCGCACCATATACGTGGGTCCATTCACAGGGCTGACTGGCCCACCGCCCTCCTGCCGTCGCCACCCCGTCTCCGCACCTCGCCTCAGTACGCCCACTCCCGCCGACCCACCCACCCGCCGCCCCATTCAACATCTCCACCCCACTTCCACTCCTTCAACAGATTCACCTCACCCTCTCCCACTCCCTCATTCACTCTCAGGCACCCAATCTTGCATCTTCAAACAGTCTGCCACGCCCACGCTCCTCTCCCTATTCATTCTGTGTATATACCAACTCCAACAGCTTCCCAGATCTGCTCCGGCCCCCCCCCCACACACACACACATCATGCAGTCATAGTCAATAGTCAAGTATGATGCGCCTCTTATTCTTCCCACAGTGTTTAGTGTTTTCCTCAATGTTAAGTCCTCTGATCGGCTTAGAATCTCCTAATTGTCAGGTTTCGTTCCGAGATTGTCAACAAATCAGAGGACTTTTGATAGAGGGAGAAAACAACACACACTGGGAGTGATTGTAGTTTTTTTTCTTTTTTTCTTTAATTCTAGCCATGGATACACAACCACTTACTTCTGCGTAAGTCACCCACACGTGCTTACACTCACTGCGGTATTCATCCTCCTCCACTCACAACTCCACTTGTTTATTCAACCTCTCACACACCCACTTTCCTACCAGTTTACCCTACGATATCTCCGCCTCCTCCACTACCATTTATACAGTACCCGTTCCAACCTTTTCTATCTTTCCCACGCCCTCTCACCGCACCCTTGGATATCCAGAGGCGCAGTGCTGTTACTCCTTCCTCGCCTTGCGCCTGAACCGCCCTCTCTCACCCCGGGGCTCAGCGAGGCCACAAGTCACGGCGTAAGAGTCGAGATTATCGGGCCAGATCAACCTGGCATTAAGAGCAGTGCTGCAGGGAGGGCTTGGTAGGTGGCGTATGTGGAGTTTAAGGCTTATGGATGTGTGCACAGCGAGTTGGCGGGATGATGGGTATCTGGACAGACATTGGTGGAAGTTATGGAAGTCTGATTAGAGGGTGGTTGAAATAATGGGTGAGTACTGTGTATTTGTCTGGAATAATGGAACACTCGAGCATTCACTAGCCAGATGAATGAAGTAGCCGCCAGGACAAGAGTTAAGTTAGATAGAGCGTAACGGAGCACGAGGCCCTATCACTATTGAAGTCGCGTGCACACATGTAGCTTTGTATTTGAGCCGTTTGAAAGGCCACCCGAGGGGAAACAGATGTTGCGTAATCAGAATGAGATGAGGAGCAGGTAAGGTGGTAGCCGAGGGTAGCGAGGGGTTAGCGCCGCGCCCGGGTGGTCTGATCTCCGCTCCTCGTGGTGAAAGAAAATTTTTGGTCCTCAGTTTGGAGAAAGAAGAGGAGGAACAGGGAGTAAGGATGGATGAAAAGTAGGAGGGTGTGGAAAGACGTTCGTTGAAAAAAAAAAAAAAGGGGAAAGATACGTAAGAGGAGGGGAAGGATGAGGTAGGTGTTGAAAAGGCGTTCAGAGAAGGAGGGAAGACAGAGATAAAAGAAAAGGAGAAGGAGGAGGAGGAGGAAAGGAATGAAGTAGGTGATGGGAAAGTGCCCGGGTGAAGGAGAAAGAAAAGAAGGAAGATTAGGAAGAAGTAGGTGTTGGGTAGACGAGAGGCCACATCCTGGACGCTGCAGGAGGTGAGGAAGGCCAGCCCTGATCACGTAGGGGAGCGATGGGATGAATCTCTGCGGCAGTCGGTGCGGAGTGTGGTCGACGTGATAAAATGACCTGGATAAGCCTTGGAGAGTGACTTGGGTGGCGAGGAAGATGAACATGGATAAAAGAGGCAAGACAGAAGGAGGATCTAGAGCGATTTGGTCTGAAGAAGTCGTGTAGGTCTGGGAGGACGGCAGCCTGTTTGAGGTGGTCTGGCTGGAGGGTGAAGAGAAAGGATAAAAATGAGGTTGTCGTGGCTGAGTGGCGGTGGAGCGTTTGGTGAGTCAAGTAGTTTTAAGTGGACCGGTGGAAGTGTGTAGCCGGAGGTGGCCTGTGGAGTGGAGTGGTCTGCCTGCTTGTGGATGTGGAGCGAGGTAACTCCGATTCACTACAAGAAGTGGCTTGCTTGTATGGAGCTCGCTAACTGGATAATGAATTAGATGATTCATAGTACTAAAAATCATTTATAAGTGCCTGGGCGTGAGTGCAGGAATGTGGAAGACTGCTGAATAATGAAGCAGCCTAATGATAAATAGATAGTATAGAGTAGCGCGGCAGTGATGGGTGGTATAGCGGGGGGAAGCCCTGGACAGGAGTCATGGGGTCTAGTTGGGTAGGCAGGTTCGCATACGGGCGCGGAATATCAACAAGACCGCCCCGCACACTGCCTGGGGAGCAATGTAGTAAATAAGTGGTGGAAGAAATCCTGTTAGCGTGCGTCCCCTGTCCTTATGCCGGGGATGAATGGACCCGGGCCGTGGAAAGGATCAAGGAGGCACCAGGAATAGCCGCTGCGAGGAGGGGGCGGGGAGGGTGTCGTGAAGTGTGTACTATCAAGGCCCCAATCTTCCTAGTAATTGGCTCCCAGGTAATGGGTGTGGAGTACCGGAGTCCTGGGTGGCGGTGTCCGAATGTTTTTATGTTGGGCAAAGAGCACGACAGCTGTTCCAGTTGAAAGCGGCATCGGTAATCTTTATAAATGCATCTCCGCACGAAATCTCCCTTAATTGGATGGCCACCTGGGAGAGAGGCTCGAGTAACTGTTCCGGCGATCTGGCGGCATCCGGAAGGCCACTCTCAGGTATGGCAGATGCAAATATCGTGTCAGTGCCCCCTATATACAGGGTCTGTGGGGCCGTACTCTTCTGTAGCGTAACAGTGGGATCAGATTACTTGCGATGAAATATGAACAGTTTAATCTTCTCTCAAGGATTGCAGACCCACGTGGTTTGTCGAGTCTTGTCTCTTACTCTCTTGATGCTATGGGAGGGCAAGAGAGACTAAAATCATCTGCTTTTCATTCCTGCGTCTGAAAGTTTAGGGTCACCTTTTAGCCAGAAGTGCATGATAAGCATTTATGGGTAGGTGTGAGATAGGAAAAAAAAGTTTCATCTCCTCGTATCAGGAAGCGCTGAGTGGGACGGTGCGTGAGGTTGGCGGCGAGGAGGTCGAGAAAGTCACGTGGATAGTCAAAGGAGATCTTCATTGTGGTGGCTGCCTGCGTTGTGCTGTCTCACTCCTTTTCTTCCCTTCACAAAGCAGTGTTTACCCCTCATGCGAGTCGGGTCTCAGGAATGAATGGTGCGTGGCTGGTCAGGGTCCGTGAAAACCGATCTACCGCCCCTTCTGTTGGTGCCTAAATCATTTGTCTTGTGGCGTTGTGTTGGGAGTTCCTTTGTTTGTTTACCGTTTTGTTGTGTGTTCTGACGGCGAGCACTGATGTTTGCGCCACTACCTCCTCGGCTACATAGATTCCTCAACAGTATAAGAGAAAGGAAATGCTCACGAGTTTGTATTTATCTGATTGTGTTGCGCATTGTTGATGCTGGGGATAATTGTATTCACAGGAGATCGAGTACCCAGATAACGGTGACTATTGTTCCCCATCGAAACCATCCGTGCGTTTGTGCTCAAGCCAATGGTGGGAGTTGTGGCTTCCTCCTCTTCCAGTGGGATTAGAGAGAGAGAGAGAGAGAGAGATTGACATTAGTTCCAGGAGGAGTGATGATAGTAATTATATGATAATAATGATGATGATGATGATGATGATACTACTTCTACTATTACTACTACTACTACTACTACTACTACTACTACTACTACTACTACTACTACTACTACTACTACTACTACTACTACTAATAATAATAATAATAATAATAATGATAACAATAATAATAATAATAATAATAATAATAATAATAATAATAATAATAATAATAATAATAACAACAATAACTATCCAATAGCAACAACAACGAGAACAAAAATAATACCTGAGGAGGTCCCAGACAGTAACAAAACAAGCCCCTGACGCACAGCACGAGCACCTCCACAAGAGCAACCCAAGCCCCAACAAACGCAGGCGCTCGCCACCTGTGCCGGGCCGCAGCCTTGCTCGGGCCAGACCGCCTCGTGGTGGGTTTGTCCACAGCCCAGCAAGGCATCACCCGGGGCATCCACCTGCTAAAAGGGAGGACGTAAGTGGTTACCTGAAGAGGGCAGCCTATTATGACCTTATTAAGGAACGTCAGGGAACAGGTCAGTCCTCCTCACGCTGACAGGCAGGCCCCTCCAGGTGGCCGCCGCCCATACAAAGCCTCCATCCGCCTCTCACTCGTTTCACATCTAGATCTTCAGTGAGAACAGCAGTCCATGGGCGCGTCACGGACGGCTGACCAGATCAACTTGTCACAAAAGGTAGCTTGATTTTTATGGCCGCGGCCCATCGTGTGGCGCTGCGGCGAGGCCTGGGAGGCGGGGAAGAGTGGCTCGCCGTGCACCGCACCGCACCCGCCCTCGGGGCCTAACAGGTGCGGCTGTCCTGCTGCCATCACACTGATTGGTGGAAGATTTCTTAGTGTACACACCAGCACCGCCTCGGAAGCGCGGCTGCTGGTCTAAAGAGGAGAGCCTGGCGCAGGGCACACCACTTATTAAGAAACAACACTGACGATACGTTCGATAAATTCACTTGATTTGTACATTTATAAAGGTGCTTGCCACGAAAGCAGATTTTTTTCTAGAAATTAATCATCACCTGAAGCCATCCGTGTCACGTAGCACGACAAATTATTTATTTATGTTGCTTTTCGCAAGTACCGAAGTCTTATGGTTATTTCAGAATGTGATTATCGCTTGTTAACTTCATAGTTCGTCAGAAAAGATAAGTATTGAATAAGAAATCTTTTCGAAGTCATAACTCATGTATGTATTTTTGGTCTTGCACGCAACATGTCATCGCTTCGAATACGTCCGTGGTGGAGCACAATTGGCTGAGGATTGAACAGTGAGTCGCAAGTAAAAAGCGGAACGTAAAAACAACGTATCAGTCTTTTCCCACGAAGACATATAAGGAAAAGAATAAAAAAAAAAGCTACCTAGTCACAGCTGGGATACTAAACTGCTGACTGAATACAATCTCCGTTATGGAAGCCGTGTTGTCATTTTCGACAGTGACTCCATCCATATTTGTCTCATCAACAAAAGTACGTGAGGCACCGTGCAGACTGGGGGGCTCTGGTGGTCCTGCCCGCCCCGCCACGCCGCAGACCGCCATCGCTCAGGAAACATTAGACTCTTGCAAAAACACACATTAATCAATGTCTGAAATCAAGCAAAAACGATGTACTTGGGGGCAGCGAAACCTTCTGTTCTCTCGCCGTTAGTAGATGGTAATGAGGGTTTAATCTGACGAGCCTAATTATTCATAATTATGTGCTGAAGTAGTTATGTAAATACCGGCCACTTTTTTCTGGGAACACAAGTAGGGGAGAAGACAGCGCAGGAAGGGGCGGGAGGACAGGTGAATGGTGAGAACTCAGGTGGGAGGCAGAGCTTGTGTATGGGAGGAAGGATTAAAGAAGGGGTGGGGGTGAGGAACCATCCATGCGTGGAGAAGGATAGAGGAGAGGCGACCACACCGATGAGGAGGAGGAGGAAGAGGAGGAAGAGGAGGAGGAGGTTTGGGGGGAACTAATGAGGTAGGAAGGAAAGTGTTGGGGAGGTACTTTGACGGGGAGGAGAATGTAATGGGACGGGATGAGGAATGTTGGCGGGAATTTTAACTGACTGGTAGGGAATGGGTGGGAAAAAAAAAGAGCTACTACCGTCATTATGTTAGCAAGAATTCTTTCCCTTCACATTTGTCTCCCTTCTTCGATAGGAACTCCACCACCACCACCACCACCCTCTCACCACCTCCTCCTCCTCCTCCTCCTCCTCCTCCTCCTCCTCCTCCTCCTCCTCCTCCTCCTCCTCCTCCTCCTTCTCTCCCTCTACATCTACAGTCATTTTATCTGCCATCATCCAATTCACCCTCTCGTAGGTCTTCTCTTTATCTTCAATTACTATATAGTAGATTCTCCTGGGGCGCTTCGATGTGATTTTAACCCCTATGCATTCACCTCATTCTCTCTCTCTCTCTCTCTCTCTCTCTCTCTCTCTCTCTCTCTCTCTCTCTCTCTCTCTCTCAGGCTGGTTCAATTTTTAGCGAGGTGTTTGCGAGTACTGGGTTCCTATCGTGTTTAGAGACTTATCGCGGGGATTACTGAGGTTCGCGCCGGCAAGACGTGAAGATTGGCGGGTCCAGACTAATCACAAGACGGATGGTGGTGGTGATGCTGGTTTGGTTAGCAGGCTGGTGGTAGTTAATTTGATTCATAAAGCGATATAATGTTTGATTAACGCGTGTTTTTACATGTAATTTTTTTTTCGCTTTCTCTGTCTGTTTTTTGTATGCTTCCGTCTTTTTTTGTCTGCTTCTCTCTCTCTCTCTCTCTCTCTCTCTCTCTCTCTCTCTCTCTCTCTCTCTCTCTCTCTCTCTCTCTCTCTCTCTCTCTCTCTCCAGTCGTGTCTTAGAACGAAAAAAAGCATCACCGATTAGCTTTTTTTTTTTTTTTTTTCTTTTGAGCGGAAGAACATTTTATTGGCAGACGAGCTCGATGATCAGCTGACGGGTGTTTGTCCGGGAAAGGTGAGCTGGGATGGCAAAAAAAGGGGAAAAAAATCTTCCCCTTGTAATTTGACGTCACACCTTCACGTCGAGAGTGTAAGGTGTCACTTGCAGAGGAGAAGAGAGGTGAGGTAGGTGCTGTGGAGAAAGGAAGGTCAAGGTTAGATGAAGGGGCATAGTGGTGGTCGTGGTGGGAATGATGACGGTGTTGGTATACTGACCGCCAGGTGCGTTAGGTAGGTGCTATACACATGACACAGGCCACCACGTTGAGTAAACATTCCCTCCTTCAACGCATTTCCCTGAAGTGGCAACAGTTGTACGCTAGGCCCAGAAGTAACATACGTAAGTGCGAAGATAGTCCACGGGCGGAGCAGGGCCGTACAAGGTTTCAGCGCCCACAACCTGAAGATCAATTCCAATGACTGTGCATCTTGAGGGTCTCCGCCGCTTGAGGGTCTCCGCGCACCTGCTCCACCCCCCCCTCCCGCGTGCCTGTCTCTCTCGCCTGCCCATGCTGCTGCCCCGCCCCCCGCTCCACCTGTACGGGAAGGAAAAATAGTGTCCCAGGAAGGATGGTGGTCAACAAGGGTGTGCGGGTGCGTGGGTGCGGTTCTTCTTCTTCTTCTTCTTCTTTGACTTGCATGATGTGTAACTTATTGAGGCGCTCTTGCACACTACTCATTCGCCTGCCCACTCGCTCACTCACTCACGCATTCATTCACTCAATCATCCTTACACACACACACACACACACACACACACACACACACACACACACACACACACACACACACACACACACACACACACACACACACACACACACACACACACACACACACACACACACACACACACACACACACACACACACACACACACACGTAATAAAGTAATAAAACGACAGAACGGAATAAATCAACGAAAAAACGAAGGTGTGACCGAGTAGAATTATAGAAGATTGCAGCCTAACGTGAAATAGCAGCCTTCTCGCCGCACCCTCCCCGCGATCTGGTCAGGTATACGATGTCACCCACGTTACGGTCGCCCTACGCGGCAGCCCTTCGGCCAGCCATCGCTCAGGATTGTCGGTAAAAAAAATAGATCTCCCTCGAATCAGAGCTTGTGGACCCACTCACCCAGACCCTCTCGAATCACAGTGTTTAGTGGTGATTGGTCAGGTGCCGCTCAGATGGGATGTAGGTGTCTGGAGGGTGCGCTCTGTTGGCGTGTCTGGTGGAGTCTGGTGGATAGTCTGGTGAGCACAAACCACTTATCGACCTTTGGCTGCTCCACTTTAATTATGATAACACCTTTGAGTGCTAAAGGTATACTTAGCCAGCCGCCCATTACTGCACATTACCACACCGCGCCGCACAAGTTCCGTCCACACCTGCTACCCCGACAGCCATTTCATCTGCATAAAACCGCGCCACGCAGCTCTTATCACAGGCGTGCTGGATCCCACCACCCTCATCCACCCGCTAAGCAAGCATCGCCGCGAACCATGAAGCTCTGTACCCGTCCCTCACCGCCTCTTCACCCTGCTCTCCTCACTGATAAGACACTAATCATGCAATAACTACGCCTGTACATTTGCAAACCGGTGCCCGTGATAGCGCTACTCCAGGCTCACTCTGGCTTACTTCTTGAATCGCACGTGTTCGCCTTTATATGGCTCTGCTTAATTAGATTCCAGGTGGGGAGAAACACCTCCGAGGACCCAGTGTGTCTTGCCGGGCCACTGAGCACGAGGACGTGATCCCCAGGACGCGGGGCATCGGGGGCATCTGCGATCCATCTTCCATTAATGTGCGCGTCACAGTGTCTCAGTTTTGCCGTTTTCTTACGTATTCTTTTTGCGCATCCCTCTTTCTCTTAGTGTAAAGGTCATTGTGGAGGTGTTTCTTTGGCAATTATGTCTTGCGACGGTCAGTTTAGCGAAGACATTCAGCCATGACGGGATGATTAAACGGACCCATTAGGACTACACGGAATATCGACCGGTTTGGCTCCTTATCCTTTTCTTGAGGCGGGGACAGATAAGCAAAGTCCCGAACACCTCTTGCCGCTTATCACTCCATTATAGGCATCCAAAATTGGGTGTTTAAGGTAACTAATGGCTGTCGGCCGGAAGACTTTTCCCCCTTAGGACCTTAGCAACATCCCCTCAAGACTCAGTTCCCGCCATAAGGAGACCTTCGGACGCGATGAGATTTGTTTATTCATTGTTCTTTGTTTTATACGCACGATGACATCCTCGGGCCTGGGAAAAATAATGAAGAATATACATAGAAGGGAAGCTTATTAGGCAACGACACGCGCGATCCTCAGTCTTTATCAGTCTTTTGCCCGCAGGTGACGAGGAGCACTTCACGGGGGTTGGGATCGAGACGTGTGTGTTGTGTGATTTTTTTTTTTGGGGGGGGAGATGGATGGGGGAGAGGGAGGCTCAGTCCATTGCCATCATACGCCTTATGAGTTGAGGTTTTCCTTCCTTCGTGATCAGTATCGGAGCCATTAACCTGCAGGAGTTGCGGAACCTCACGCCGAGGAGCTCACGTCGGGTCCGCCGCCTCTTATCACGTGAGAAAGTAAAGGGCGAGAGGCTGCGGGCTGAGTTCGTTATAACCCTCGTACATTTTTCTGTTTAGATTGTTAATTGCCGTGAGGTCGGGCGGGGCGGCGCGGCGCGGGATGAACCGGAAGATAAGCATCGCTGCGGCTGAATCTCCTGGCGCTGCGGGCCGCTGGGTGCAATTAAAAGCTGAATAATGCGAAATTATCGAGTGGCGACCTTTTACGGGGGGATGTGTCATTAGTGGACTGGTTCTGCCATCTGGTGGCCCAACACTGCTCCGGGCTGTGTGGGGCGGGGCGCTCCAGGCCTGCAACGGGACCATTAAGGAAGGATATTGCTATCGTAGACAAGTGTCGTTAATCATGAGACAGCTTGCAAGGAGGGAAAACACTGCGCCGCTGCTTCTTTATCGCAATGTGAGGAGCGTCATTATATAGTGGAAAGGCAGAGCGAAAAGGTTGCCGTGGATGTAACGTTGCCATTTCTCTCATGTTTTTCTGCTGTTCCAGACACCTGATTAATATGTCTGCCTCACACGTTGATGACAGTCCCGCGTTGGCAAGTGGTGGAGGTGTGGAAAAAACAGTGATCTTAACTTTTTACTTACGACGTTCAATTGACGGCTATAAACCATTTGTACGCTGGGCGGGGATTGATTCCCTGCACGTTTCTGTCGTTCTTTCTCTTTTTCTGCACGTAGACTGTCGCGTCATGTGTCAAGGAAAAAGTTATGCGAATCTTTTGGAGAACTAGCGAGAAGGAGTGCCGCGGGGGAAGGAGAGGCATGTTGGGTGCTCGCCTGAAGGCGGCTAAACCCGCCCTTGGCCAAATCAGTACCGGAGAGCTAAATAATTTGAGTACATGTTTTTTCCAGACCCAGACTCTTCTTAATGATGACATTCAAATGTCTGGAGATATTTTCCCTGACAGTTTTAGTAGTCTTCCATTACTGCCCTGCCCCAGGCCAAAGATGTTGGTCTAAATAGAATTACCAACAAATATCCGGAAAACATTTTGAGCAGTGCAAATTTTTCTGACATCTCTCTCAACGGTAATCAGCGAGCGAGGGCCCCGGAGGATGCGGGGCAACCACAGTGACGCAGCCTCGGCGGGTAAAAACTTGGTCAGGTGTAGAGAGGAGGATTGTGCTGCGTCACTCGGGTCATCACTGTGCCGAGACACACGAGGCTGATTAGATGCAGCTTGTCAATGGGCCTCGTTGCTGCGTGATGTCATCGTGAAGTGTTTTTTGGAGGTAAATTTTATTGGTCATGGATCTTAACCTCAGAGATGCTCTACGTTTGTTTGGAGAGGATATTTCATGTTTATCTGCTTATACAAGCGACTTTGCTTATCTGTGCACTCAAGATTTTGTCTATAGGATACTGGACTCGTCAGATAAGATTGGACTTGTGAAGCTTTACATGACTACCAGGAAAGGAACCAAGCCGTGTAGTGCAAGCCTGTCAGATTTTATTTTGCCTTTCTTATTCTATTTTTTCCTATCGTTGGCGTGATCTTGTAAGGTCGGTAAACCAGCTTTGTGTGGACACGCCCTTCCTCCTATCACCGCGCTCCTCCCATTGACGGCTACATTCCTGGCAGCTCCTCGACGCAACTCCTGCCGAATATAACATTAACCCACCAGACTAATAAAGATTCGCCGGTAATGGACAAAAGCAATGCCTCACAAAATCTTGACTATGTTTGCTTTGAGCTCGCTGTACACCACCAGTTTTCCACCCGGTATTAAGAAACCCAGTGCTTGTACACACCTGGAATCCCAATTACTGGATGTTGTTTTGTCATTACCTGAGCCTAATAACGCAGAATGCAGAGAAGAATTCACTTACAGGCATCAAGTCATAACCGTCTTGGCCGTCAGTTATATCACCGCAGCGAGTCTTTGCTTTGTCATTAGCGGCTGTTTGGTGGTGGCCGTGTCCTAGGAACCAGTTTGCGGTGACGGAGAAGGAGGAGGAAGAGGAGAAAAGAGAAGAGGAAGAAGAAGAACGACTAAGAGGAGGAGGAGGAGGAGAAAAGAGAAGAGGAAGAAGAGGAACAACTAAGAGGAGGAGGAGGAGGAAGAGAAGAGAGAAGATTAGGACGACTAGAAGAAGAGGAGGAGAGATAGAGGGAGAGAAGTAGGAAAACTGAACAGGGCAGAAAGTTTTCATAGTTTGCCTACCATCAGAATGCTCTTGGAAAGGAAATTCATGAAATCAAAAAAAAAAAAAGTTCTATGTGAGTAAGGGTTGTATATATATTTTTTTCGACCAAGTAAACATCCACCGTTAAACGTATCTTATGTCTTCGGTTGCTGTCACTATCTCGGAAAGTCTGCCGGTGTCATTAAATACTCCGGGAAGACTAACAGCGATTCCATGTCAACACTCTCATGCTGGAAATATAGGAAGTCTTGTTCCGGAGTGACTACTGGTCACCCGGTCGACCTTGGATGCGGAATGATGCTCTAGGTTCAGCTGGAGGATATTCCTGGAGTTGTTTGTGGTTTGGCTCGGCCTCTGAACTAAGCTTGTTCCTGATACGCCCTCGCATGTAACCTTGTAGTACATGATAACAAGTTTTAATACTTAATATATGTTTCAGAGAGAGAGAGAGAGAGAGAGAGAGAGAGAGAGAGAGAGAGAGAGAGAGAGAGAGAGAGAGAGAGAGAGAGAGATTATAACATTAGAAACCTAGTTTATACTCCAAGACCTCATTTTCTTGTTTCATCACATCATTTCCTGAATTGTAGGGTTTGGACATTGACCGTAATTTCCCGTATAGCATCCAGAAGTCATACAGTTCACTCATACGAACACTGTATTCCACTGAGCTCGGGGTGAGATATGTACCTGAGCGAAGGTATGTACAGTGCTGCACCGCTGCCTTCCGCGTCTCGTGCCAGCCAGCAACAAGGCGAACCGCAGCCAGTGTCCCCCCGCCGGCCAGCATCTCCAGGCTCCTGTACCCTCACCCGACGCAAGTACGACCACACGCTGCTCGGGTTGATTTGCATGTAATGTGGCTCCTCTTCCCTCCTGCTTGGCGCGGCACAGGTCAGGGGTGTGTGCGGAACTTATCTGATCCACAAAGTACCCGCGCTATGAAACCAACCACGTAGGAAAGAATACCTGACTTTTCGGCGATTGTTTTTCGACGCACTGCCTATCAAGGGGATCTACGTATGGGGAGTGTAATGTGCGTTCTCAGGCGGCTGCAGGTGCATTTAGGTACAGTTTGGGCGGGTTGAGTGGCCTTACCTCTCCCACCCTCCGCCGCCCTATCAGATGCGCGGCTGTGTGTTTACTGAAGGAAAGGATCGGTCTGTCTCATCAATAACGAAGCTCCATAATTTCATCTCGCAGCTCTGCACCGATTCCACAATTTTGTAAGTCGTGCCGATTTGTGGGAGAAAATAGAAGAACATAAACTATGATAATATTTCGGAGGTGAGGATTGAAGCGTATACTGATGTGGGAACAGATTATAGTTTCATTATCACCGCCTTGGGTTATGTTGATACTGAAGGAGGGTATACGTGGAAAGAAAGCCTCGTGTGGTACTCCAGTGACGCCAAATAGGAATGCACGCACTCTCCGTATCTGCGGGAGAGACATAACACGCGATGCCAGTACCATAAAAGTGAGCGTGTGATTTGGGCGGACCACAGGTGTTCCCGCATCAAGTTTAAGTCTGGGATGGTAAACTTGCGTCTCGAGTACCTCATCTGAAGTGGTAATTCAGTTGCATTCCGACTTAAAAGAATAGGTTTGTTGGTGTACGGATCTAGCGCAGTGGTTCGTTATCTCCTCTCTTATGATACTCTCTGTGCCTCCATCATCATTTTCATTTCTTGTATGTTTCATTGTTAGTAATGATAACATCTTTCACTCCTATACAGTCTACAACTTTTGTATACACTTTAACTTAGTCTTTTACTTTTGTACCTTAGAAAAGACAAAAGTATATTCGTGCATCTTGTATTTGTTCTGAATGTTAGCAAAGTAAGGCAAGAGCAGTGAAAGAATTGCCTTAATGACGCCAGATGTTACATGAAGAGAACGCTAAAATCTGATATATCGGTATGTAACTTCCAATTTAAATCAGACTCCTTATTTTTAGATTCCTTCACGCCCTCCCTAGTTCTGTAACCAGCGATGTTGCTGATGAATTCCGCTGGTTTCTCTTCCCGCTGTCACTACGCACGTCCGTTCCTGAAAATGTAGGTCTCTCCATCACCGCCGTACTCTTCCCCTACAATCACCGGTGAAGTGCTAAAATTTACAACTCAGATTTGCAAGTCTTACTGCTGCTGGCCTGTCTCGTGGCACAATGGCAGGAATCCTGTCTCAGCTAGAGAACCACTCGGTCCCATCTTTCCTCCTCATCCTGTCTCCCCTTCGCAGCAAGCTCCCTCCTGTACACGAGGCGAAGCTAAACTAACTACAAGTGTGAAGTTTTAGAATTAGTTGCGTGCGTCTTCACGAGTGTAGTGCGCATGTAACCACTGAGTGTGTGTACCCGCCAGTACCCGACGCACCACCGTCATCACCAGAGGTAGGAAGGCAATCACCGCCGCGTTTCTCTCTCTCTCTCTCTCTCTCTCTCTCTCTCTCTCTCTCTCTCTCTCTCTCTCTCTCTCTCTCTGGTCCCACACTATCAATACCTGCATTCATGTCTGCGTTCTTGTGCAAGTTACACCTTTATCTCTGCCGGAACAGCGTGCACCTCTTTCTTCTCTCTGAAACATCCCGCCTCTTCCGAGCAGGTGTACGTTTTGCTCGCCACAGGTACGCGCCTTGTCTGAGATGCTATCCTGAGATCAGCACGCCACACCTGTCACCTTCCCTTCTTGCCTCTTACTTTTCTCCTTTCTTGATGTTGCTGCTACTACGTTTGCTACTCATACTCCTTGCTGCTACCGCTCCGCCTCCTCCTCTTCCTCCTCCTCCTCTTGTTTCTGATTCTACTTAAGCTGCTTTTACCCTTTCCTTTCCTCTCAATCTCTCGTTTCATGCAAGATCTCTCCCCGTTTCCCTGTTTCCTGCATCTCTTCTTACTTCCTGTTGTTCCTCCTCCTGCTGCTTCCCGTGGCGTATCATCTAACTGTTCTCCTGCTTCTACCTCTGCTGTTCCTGCCCTTTCCTCTCAACCTCTCTTCTCTTGTAATATCTCTCCCCGCTTCCCTGCTCCCTTCTCTCAAGCCCTCACCTCGCCTCACCTGTATTTATGTATGCATATATGTGTGTCAGTACTTGTTATTTATGTGTGTATGCATATATGTATGTATGTGTTATGTATGCATATATACACTGACACCAGGTATTCGGTGAGAGAAATATTCGTGGACATCACCTGTATCTGTAACGATGGATGTTTTATCGTAGCTGTTTAATCCCTTCGTTGTTATGATAGACTTTTAACTTTCAAATCTTTGCGAAGAATTTATTGGCATGGACATATATGGAGAGAGAGACTAGATGACTGAGTTCGTTCATTCTTGGCTCCAGAATTACTTAGAGTGCAGTGTGTTGAAACAAAGACGTAAGAGAAGATTTATGGATGCAATGAAAGATGACATGGGTTCTCTAAGGAAGGCACAAAGGACCGATTGAATTGGAGGAGTTTGATCCACTGTGGCGACCCTTAATAGGAATAGGTGAGAGATGAGTAGAGAAAAAAAATGTGTTGCACAGAAAAGTTTAATCAAGTGGAGAGTAATTTTCATCTGAGCTTACGAGTATCTGAACAGCAGAACCTGGCACGTTTTGCAGAGTATCTAGCCTTGCCTCGCGTGTCTCCCGCTGTTAACGCTTCGCCGCAATAGTAATCGCAATGTCCTGGTGATTCCGCGATGATGGATCAGCGACCAACAACATGCGAGGTCAGAGAGAGAGAGAGAGAGAGAGAGAGAGAGAGAGAGAGAGAGAGAGAGAGAGAGAGAGAGAGAAAGAGAGAGAGAGAGAGATTGACTGACTGGCTGACTGACTGACTGACTGATTAACTACGTAACTAATTAACTGATCGACTAACTTATTAACTTGGAGAGAGAGAGAGAGAGAGAGAGAGAGAGAGAGAGAGAGAGAGAGAGAGAGAGAGAGAGAGAGAGAGAGAGAGAGAGAGAGAGAGATAATAAAACGATCAATCCATTTACTAGTGTCAAGTTATAAAATCAGCCGGACGGTTTGGTACCTCAAGGTTGTTTTAAAAGGCAAGGGGACGGCAGGCCAAGTATGCGGGTGTGGGGGGGCGGGGTGAGACGGGGGGGTTTGGGGTTGGACGACTGATTGACCACCGTGGGAATGTTTGTGGGGAGGGGGAAAGGAGGGGCGAGCACGGTGGAGGGAGAGGTCAGTGTGTGTGTGTGTGTGTGTGTGTGTGTGTGTGTGTGTGTGTGTGTGTGATGAAGAGGGACGAGGAGGGAGTCAATAAGGTTTCTTTTTTTTTGTCTTCCAGTTTATTTATCTTCTCTTTTTTTTTTTTTTTCTCTCTCTCTCTCTTTATTCTCATAGTTTATTCCCACGTGATCGTATACTTCATTGTATTTGATTTGGGTTTAGTGAAGACTTTTTTTATGTGTGTGTGTGTGTGCGTGCGTGCGTGTGTCTTTCTCTCTCTCTCTTCTTTTTTTCGTTTTGTTTGTTTTCCTTAGGGGTTCTTTTTTCTACTAGCAACTACCCTCAGGCAAGACTAATGTTCCGACTCAACACTATCCCACGACCGTTCATGTTGTTTCACGACCCAATCCACATACCACCTCTCCTCCTCCTCCTCCTCCTTCTCTTCCTCCTGCGGTTTACTTCTCCCACACTTCGTTCTACTCCTCCTTTTCTTTCTCCGTCACTCCTCCACACGACTCCTATCTCTTAGTCGTATTTTATCATTCACTTATTTTAAACTACCACTCACTCCTGTCACTTCCCCCTTCCTCCTTTACCTCACCCTGCCTGCAAAGTGCCCCGGCCACGCTCCGCCCCGCCATGCTCCGCTCCACCACAGCAGCCCATCACACGACCAGCTGGAATTAATCGAGAACAAGCCGGATGGAGGCCGAAGCAACAGGATTCAAACAGAACTGCGAAAGCTGGGAGGAAGGCGTGTGCATTCATTGACAAGTACTTGTAATGCACGCGCACACACGCACTCACCAGACCACGCCACCATCTGTTCACTTCTAAAGATTTCCTACTACGTATTATCCTTGTATCCATTTATTTCATATTCACGACACTCATCCCTCCTTTCTCTTGTTAAATATCCTTCCGTCTTCCGTCATTAAGCGAGTTTCTTCCCTGAGGACGGCATCGCCTCGCCAGACTCACGTAGGCCACCCACCAGATGTGTACACACTTCGTGACGCTCATGCCAATCCGCGCCGCTCAGCAAGACCTTCCGCTTCATGGTGTGGTGTACGGAACGCGTCATGGAGGAACAGTTCCGCTTGCTGTGCGTTCCGGAGAAACACTTGGCATTCGCGGTGTGGTCTTGCCCCCTATCCTGCAGAGGACGAGAGGACACCGCATTCCCACCGCCAGGAGTGCTGTTGTCGCCGCCGCCGCCGCCTCTCCTCCACCACACCTTCCTTGATCTTTTCGGCGAAGGACGCGGGTCAAGTGTCAGGGGTCAGCATAAGGTCAAGAACGTCGCTTGTTGGGTCCTAGTTAATGTCGAGTCCCATTGCGTGGCGAGTGTGCGCCGAAGATACAGGTGGTGGCTGAGCCAAGTGACTGTGACCATGAATGAAGAGGGTAGCTTTGATTATAGTATCAGCTTGAGTCAGATTGAAATTTCACTCTAAAGAAAACTACATTTCACTATACTCTTTCAGTTGCGAGAAATTTCCTGCTCTCTGCCATGTTCACTATGTATCTCTTACTCTTCCCGAAACAAATGTTAGTGGTGAAACAAGATCGGTGTGGCTTAACAATTAACTAAACCACCGACCACTGCTATGAAACACCTGGAACTCTGGTTCGAACACTTTAATTCGTACTGACGTCATTTCGAGCAAACCCGACGGAGGTCTCACACTGAAGGTAGTGTTTAGCGTCACCCGCACGCCGCCGCGCCGCCACACCGCCATGCCTGGAAGGCACCGGCCACGCTACTCTGTGTTTGCTCGGTCGAGGGTCACCTGCTGCACTACGATCCTCGCTCAGAGCCGTGCACCAGGTATTTACCATTTTCAGCCGCACCTTCATCCTGCCAGCGCTGTTTGTCCACCACTTAATTAAATTTCACACTACGTTAAGGGCAGTCCTGCTGTGCCCTCTCTTGCTGAGTCCCAAGCAAGGTGCGCTCCCAGAGGTGCACAGGAATACATTAAGCACTGATGGCCCACGCAGTCCCAAAACCCTCCTCCCGGCCATGGAAATTGTTGTTCCCCGTAAGGATGACTTTCATACCAAGTTTCTACAGTTAGGGAGTGTTTTGTTAGCCTTTCGAGCATGGAGGATAAACATTTGCAGGTGATCGTTTTTAGTCGTGGCGGCCGTGGACGGGTGGCGGCGCAGGTGCGGGGAAGGGCTGCTGGCCTCGATGGGCATGGCTTTGATGGTTGGTCCTGGAGGGAAGGTCATTGTGGATTTTCGTCTTTTCGTCTTTTCTTTTCCATGTATTGTTCAGTCTCATGGGTGTGTTTTCATGAAGGATATTATTCTCAATTTCTTTTTTCAAGTGCATGTGCGGTTCTCATGTACTACGAATATGTTAAAACGATATAGTAAATGTTACGTGAAATTAATTAATGTTGATTAAAACTTTTTGAGATGGTATTTGCAACGCTGATCAATCTAGCTGTGTGTGTTAAAACTTTTTGAGGTGGTACTTGCAGCGCTGGTCAATCTAGCTGTGTGTGTGTGTGTGTGTGTGTGTGTGTGTGTCAGGATGTGGGTGTGGGAGGCGAGGGCGTGGTGGCGCTGGTCTGGAGAAACATTAGGATGAACTTCCCCTAGCTGGTTTGTTTACTCTGCACCGGAGTCTAAGTGCCCTTGTTTTTCCTGATGGATATACAGAGTTGTCTTAGCTTTCACCTATCTGTCTGCCCGTATCCTCACACTGTCTTTCTGTTTGTTTGGCTGTCCGTCCCTCCGCCTGCCTAGGGGTGGGAGAGGCAGCAGGGACTGGGAAATTTAGTAATATTTGTATCTTCCTGCTCCGAGATGGAAACTGGTGGCTGGAACTCCTCGCCCACGAAAAATTCAGTTGTTATTCCTCTTCGTTGCATTTGCTGCGTTGCTGCCACGTGTCTTTGGTGCTTAAGTTAAGGTTTTTATAGTAACTTGAATAGCATATTAGTGACACTTTTTTTTCTTTTCCTTTTTTGTGCTTTCTAGATCCGCAGCGCCATTTGTACTCAAAGATGAATGCAAAGAATATGACATTGCTTGTAGTTACCCTTCCATGCTGACTTAATAGAAAACGAAATTTTCCTAATCATACCATGTTTTCTTTCCTGTTACATCGAAAACTACAAACTATGATGCTCTTCAAACTATACATGAGTTGCTTACCTTCCGTCGTGATAACTTTGTCAGGAAAGTAAGCTGTTGTATTTCATCCCATCTGGTGAAGAACATTATGCGCTCGGTGGTTAAACTTCCGCTAACAAAGTGCTGAAGGGGACGAGGGCAGCTCAGCCACGGGGAGGGAGCGCCTGGTAATTTCACATGCAAATGAATGCCGCCTGAACCTTGGGACATTAGAGGCAACGTGTGATGTTTTCAGAAGGGGGAATACGAGTCATTGTTTCTCGCTTATTTAATTATATTACTTGAAGCTGGCAGTGTTATGCGTGATGAGTCAAGGATGAGTCAAAGAACAAATAGCTTCTGTCGGTGTATCTATATTAGTCCGTGCACTCAACTTTAATTTCAAGACTCATCGCTAAGAGGTGGCTTGAATTATGCGCCTCGTAAAGCATTGGATGAAATATTACAGATCACTACATTCATAAACACAGGGTATCGATTTCAGCAATATCTTAGCCAGCCCTCATCTCTCTTGACGAGGGAGGGGAGGCGCTGCGCGGATCGCCTCGCCACCTGACAAGCAGTGGGAGTACCCGCTCACGCATCCGGGATCGCCTGAGGTGGCGCGCGCGTGCTGGTCAGAGCGTTGCCTTGAACAGCTTCATTATTCAGGGGTTTGGTGTGGTGCTGACCCAGGGCTGCGTAAGGTGAGGAGGAGAGTAAAGGATGAAAAGCGAAGGAAAGGCGAAAATAAAAAGTGAAAAAAGACTGGTAGGAGAACAAGGAGAGGGGTGTGTATACGAGTGCATTCTCGTATAAGTAGACTTCAAACGGCAGCATACCTTTAGGTTCTAACTTATTTAATTTGACTACACTGTGCAAAAAGAAAGGCATAATATACAGCCACTAGTTTGTTAGGAGTATATAGATAATTCTTGGCGTAATGATGTATTGAGTATACTAAGGTAGAGTTACATTATGGAGCAGGTAATGTCGGGCAAGATGGGCAATTATAATGACCTGAGGAGGCAACAGTGTGGAGCAGGTGGATCAAGGGATGAGGAGGAATGGAGAAAAAACTGTATACTAGAACCTTTCGGGCCTTGGATGTAGGTTAAAGTGACCAAGATTCGCTGACGTCACGTGTTCCCGTGGTCCGTGTGTTGTGTAGAGCCGCTGGACAGATAAGTCTATACTTCGCACGAGGGGTGACGTGGAAGCAAGGCCGGTGTTGGTGATCACTTTACCGCTCACTTCTCATCGCCAGCCTCACACGGAGCTCATGTTCGGCCTTGGTGACGCGCACATACAGACGTCCTCCTTCCGTCCTGCCAGCCGCTTCTTCCCTCACTTGATTACAAAAATATATCCAGCAGTCATGAGTCGCAGCGGGGGCAGGAATTGATATCAACAACACCTCATGGGAGCGGGGAGATGGTTCCGGCTTGTTGTAACTTGAGGTAATCACACACACACACACACACACACACACACACACACACACACACACACACACACACACACACACACACACACACACACACACACATCCAAAGTAAACAATTTTCTCCAGCCTAGCCTCTTCAGATTTCCTCAAGATGTGTTTAGTCTGGCAGGAAGCCCAGATATTGGCTGGCCAGACAGCTCAAGTTTGATTTCATATTGTAACTTTTGCGTCTGCCTCGGGAAACAAGTGCAGCGGAAGTTGACCAGCGAGTTTTTATCTTCAAGTCATGAATGGTTGTTCTTAGATGTTGCTGATATTATCTTCACCTTGTATTACTTGTCGCAGCTCCTCTGAAGTCTCAAATTTGTAGTTCGTATGAGATTCGAACCCTGCTCAGCCCGCATGTTCAGAATGTTTCACAAAATCAGTCATCTTTAACAATGTTTGAAGTTACCGTAGCGGAACACTGTTTATGAGCGTTCTGTTTATAAGCTTCTGGAATTATCTGCGCAGTGACTTCGGTGGAAAACTGTTTGTGAGTGTCACTGCGTCTCAGTTTCTTGTTTACAATGTCTGGTTCCTGCAGCTGTATGGTCAGGTGTCAGGCTGATACGAAAGTCATGAGTGTGTGTGTGTTCAGTCTGCCTGCTGTTTGTTATTTCTGAAGTAGTTTCCCCTGAACTCCGCCGTGGTCGAGAAGAGAAGCTGCCCGTTATGTTAGTTGAGAGCGGCAATTTCCCTCAGAGACCACCAGTTAACAGAAGAAAAAAAGAAATGAGATAATTTTTTCTGTTATCATGTGGCCACCACTTAATAGCAATTCTGGTTGTTGTTATGGCGGCTGCGGTGACTATTGTGGTGATGGTGGCGGCGGAGGCGGCGGAGGCGGAGTCTGCAACAAGGGTGTATTTGCCGTGATGCATAAAGGAGAAGGAAGAGGATGCACGATCTGCCCTGTGGCTTCCTTCCTTCCTGTATTCATGGAGAAACACAAAAGAATACAAAGAAATAACAATAAAACATTCACACACACACACACACACACACACACACACACACACACACAGAGAGAGAGAGAGAGAGGGAGAGAGAGAGCGCTCTGATATATGTATGGACAGCACAGTGGCATTGTTCCACTGTTCCTGCGAGTCGGGACGGCCAGGGCGAGACAGCCGGGACAGGAGAGAGCCCAGGGCGGGGTTGGGGCTGTCATCCTCACGTGTCGTCGCCGAGGCAACCATCACTGGCGCCGACTCAACACTGCTCTGTCAACTTACATTAGTTCCATCAGGGACGGGAGCCCTTGACGCCACTTTGAGGAAGTCTAAGGATCTGCCAGTCTCCTCCGCGGCCTCCCGGACCCTCACCACTCGCGTCCCTCGCCTCAGCACCTCAGCGCGGCATGCGGCGGAGGTGGTCGTGTTTGGTGTCAGTGAGAACTTGCTAAGATGAATGAACGACAACATTGGCAATATTTTTTTCACGGCCAGTGCAAGACGAGTCGATGTGGTGGTCTTCCGGTCACGTCTGCGGTCTATGGTCTTGCCGCAGCCAGCAGCCAGCCAGCATCCGATCACAAAGGACAGTATGGCCCCCGAACATCAGGTCTTTGTTACCTTACCAATACTAACTGTAATGCTGAAGAAAACTAACGACACTATGAAAGAAGCTCAAGATGTTTTTATACTGCCACTATTAACTATTGCATGACTGCCTCCGTTACTCTGACAGACGCCTCAAACAAAGTGCTGAGCCACGGAAGTCATTCACGCGTGGAGGCTCTCAAGTCAGTCATCGTGACATTTCATCTGCTCCTCTGCTACTCCGTTGTCTTGCCAGCCCATATAAGGAAGCTTCAATAGGACTGTATAGATCCTTGATTCCCGTAAGGATGTTTGGTAGAAAAGGTCGACAAAGGCTGGAGGAGGAGGCGAAGAATTATTCACTTAAGTCTGAATGGATAAAGATAGTGATGGGAGCGTCCAGTGAATGGTGAGGAGTGAAACAGGAGAAGTAGAGAGAGAGAGAGAGAGAGAGAGAGAGAGAGAGAGAGAGAGAGAGAGAGAGAGAGAGATGGGGAAAGAGGAGAGAGTATACCAGGGTAGGTTTTTTGCAGCGGTGAGGTAGGGACTGAGGAGGGGAGCTGTAAGGTAACTGCAATCCATCAAGGCAAAACACACAGCTCCTCAGCTTTATTACATGGGTCAGTGGCGCCTCACCGCAGTGCACGGGAAATGATCCTTGAGAAAGAGTAGGAGGAGAAGAGTAAGAGGAGGAGGGTGAACTGATGCTGGGAAAGAGAAGATAAGCAAGTAAAGTGGAGACAAATAGGAAAATTACGAGAACAAGGAGGAGAAAAGAGGAGATAAAGAACAATAACAAAAAAAAACAATTGGAAATAGAAAGGGGAAAAATGAGGCGGGGAACAAAGTAAAGGAATGAATAAGAAAAAGGAAAATAGAGACCAGGAAATGCTACAAATGGGAAGGAAAGGTAAACAAGTTGAGAAAGAGGAGGAGAATATCGAGAAGAAGGGGAGAGGAGTAGCATGACGAGGAGGAGAGGGGGGGATGGAGGAAGCGAATGACGGGAAGAAGGGGAGAGGAAAAATGACGAGAAGAAAGGGACAGCAGAAGGACGAGGAGGGGAACTTAAGAGAAAAATGACGAGAAGGGAAATGAAGAATGACGAGGAGAAAAGGATAGGAGAAGGACAAGGAGGAGAAAAAGAAGAGAAGGATGAGGAGGAGGAAAAGAAGGAGAAGAGAAGGACGAGGAGGAGGAGAAGAAGGAGAAGAGGAGAATGAGGAGAAGGACGGGAGGGTGAGGTCTGCGTCATCCCTATGGAGTCTCAGTGAGAGACGAGCCGGGGGGCAGGAAGGTCAGGCGGGGAGCGGCCGTGGGGAAGCAGAGGATATGACCGTCCCACGTTGAACAATTACCTTAACACACTCGACACGCCTCCCAGACACTGGCTAGGAGAGAGTGTGGGCGTGGAGGACGACGAGAAGGCGGGGGAAAAGATGCTTACACGACAACGCAGATAAAAAAAAAAAAAAAAATGGAAGTATTAAGGAAAAAAAAATTATTACGATGTGTGTGTGTGTAAAAAAAAATTATTACGATGTGTGTGTGTGTGTGTGTGTGTGTGTGTGTGTGTGTGTGTGTGTGTGTGTGTGTGTGTGTGTGTGTGTGTGTGTGAGAATGTGTGTTTACAGTGATGCGTTTGCCGCGTGTGAATGTAACGGTGCATCACTATCATGCCAACCTAATCTATATAACCTAACTTGACTGCTGCCTCATCACACTCTTTACACAAGCAATGAAGTAAAATTAACAAGTGAAAAAAAAGTTAGTGATTACTACATTTCATTTCTGTAAAGGTTATAATTTTCCTGCACTGATTCCATTTTTTCTCCTGATGACTTGATAAAAAAAGAAAAATGTCCGGTGCGAGTGGTGTCATCGCTACACTACTGTCCCTTCTAGATGTGTTAAGACGAAAATAATGGCCCTTGTAGATGTCCCGCCCCGCCCACGCCTCCTCCTCGTCTGCTGATGCTACCGCCGTCTCCGCCCGATGCTCACCCACTCACGTTCCTCTTGTTGCGATTCTCATCTCAGCGCCTCACACCTCCTGATTCTTACATTCAGCACATGGTTCACAGCTTGAGCTTTATCCTAATTTGTAGTTTATTGCTTGCAGCTACTGTTTATTTATTCATGTGTGATGTAGAATGTTCGTATTTAATTTTTTGTTAATTGCGGTAACATTATATTTGATGCAGTGCTACTGTGGCATCTTGGGATTCGTCTTGTTACTCTTGTGTTCGTCTCCTGTCTGGTCCTTGAGTCCCGAGGGAGGATAGCTGAGCGCACACACACACACACACACACACACACACACACACACACACACACACACACACACACACACAAACACACACACACACACACACACACACACACACACACACACACACACACACACACACACACACACACACACACACACACACACACACACACACACACACACTTTAGGAGACGGAAAGCATGGCCTAACAAGGCAACGATGAGCTATGTCATAATTCCAGCACGTAGCCTTGGTGGTGCCTCCCCTTCATCACCTCCACGGGACCCCCCAGCAGCCTGCGGGGCATAGGTGGTGCGGGGAAGGAAGGGAAGGCTGAGGGCGACACGCTACAGGAGACTCCCCTGTATAATTACGGTTTTGTAGAGATTAACCCATTGAGATAAGTTATGACAGTCTTCACCCTTCATCTCTCCCTCCCTCTCTCTCTCTCTCTCTCCCTAGGGTGTGCTTTAAGAATGAGGCTGTTAGTGTTTGGGCACTGAGGGTCAGTGAAAGGTGGTGAGGCGGGATGCAGCGGCCCAGCCTCACCACAGACACCCCACAGTCCCGCAGAAGTGACCTGAATGCTGATGGCTTCACTCTCGGCCGGTTTAGTCTCAGTAGCGTTGATTGCGCAGGAGATCTTGCGTTCCTGGGATCTATTTGTGGGCGTGATGCGTCATCCTTGCTCGCTGCGCTTAACCTGGACTAAAATGGAAATAATAAGAATTTTATATCGGGGAAAAAATGTCGGGTTCTTACAACAACATTAAAGATTGTAAGGCGATGTTCTCATTCTTTTTTTTTTTTTTTGTGAAGAGCTGTTTGTTTATTTATGTTTTCTCAGAGCTCATTAACTTTTTTTCCTTGTGTGCGGGCGAACAGAAATAATAAAAATCGACTGAAGGAAAAAAATGTAACATTCCGTCATCATTTTATGAGAAGCGTACGGCTGTGAAACATCTACCCCCTTATTTTTTTCCTAGTCTGAGTCTTAGTTTCTTATGAAGAGGAGTTACAGATTAAGACTTTTCCACACACTTGTTTTTTTTTATTATCCTACTATGAAGGAGCCTGGAGAGGTCAGTGGTGAAGTGGCTATAATTCACAGTCACACGAGGTGCTGAGCTAAATTACATGATCCCCGACTGTGTCTCTCATCGACCCCTGTCACCTGACTCGTGCAGTGAAGAGTTTGCGTGGTTGTGCGGCGCCTCACTAGGAAGGGAAGTGACATAAATCCGGCCACACGTTATCCGGTCGCCTCCTCCCGCGGGGCGTCCGGTCAGATTGTAAGAGTGACTAAGAGAGAGAGAGAGAGAGAGAGAGAGAGAGAGAGAGAGAGAGAGGTGTGAGGGGAGGGGGGGGGGGGCACACGCGCGCGCGCGCGCGCGCGCGGTGTTAATGAGTCCTCTAGAGCTCAAAACATCGTTCATACATTTTTTATTCGTCTTCTTTTTCTTTCTCTATTTCTTCCTCTTCCTTTTCTTTCTCCATCTTTTATTCTTCTTTTTCTTCGTTTTTTTCTACGTATTTTCTACTTGCTAATACTATTACTACTACGACCACCACCACCACCACCACCACCACCACCACTACCACTACTCTGAGGGCACCACGTCTGTCATGCGAGTCACAAATAGTCAGACAGCATCGTATCAGTCATCTTAACAGACATCGATCACTATCCCTTCCTTGACCTCCCCCACACACGCCTTATCGTCCCCTCGTGCCCATCGCTGCCTTGCTGACACGCCACTCCTCGCGAAGAGCATGTTCTCGCCCTTCTGAGAGAGGAAACTCGACACCACCTCTGATGTCACCTCTGAGCAGGGACCGTACACACACACACACACACAAACACACACACACACACGCACGAGTACATACATACATACATACATACATACACACTCACACGTGGACGTTATAAATCATTGCTTATGTATTTTTTCTTCCTTGTTTTTGCCTATTTCTGCTCCTCCCCCTCCTTTTCTTCGTTTTCTTTTTAGATTCTTCTTTTCCTTTCCCTTCTTTCTCTTCTCTTCTTTCTTTTTGTCCTCATCTTATTGTCCTTTTTTTTCCGCGAACTCTTTACCTAAATAAACTTAATATATTTGTCCCTCTCTTCATATTGGCACTTGCAGATTATCACTAATATAATATTCCACTTGTGCATAGAGTCCGTGGTCAGGCTGAGTGACGCGCAGATTCCTTATATAATATTATCAAAGAGAGAGAGAGAGAGAGAGAGAGAGAGAGAGGGGGGGGTACTAGTAGTGGTGCGTAGGGGCTTCAGGTTCCCGTGCTCGATATTAGAAAACAGACTTCTCTTGTTTGGTACTTTGGCCACGACCCTCCTTGCCTCATTCCTACCTCCGCACCTCCTCGCTCAGCCCCGCCCAGCCACTCCCTGTCTTGCCCTGCTCTCGCACCCCTTCCTGCCTCTCTCGGCCACATCTGCCTCGTGTTTACGGATCGCCTTGCAGTTCTCAGTGACAATAAACTGATCCCTCGTATTCTTAAACGCTTTGCTTTTGTTCTCTCATCAGGATTATCTTCAAAGACCACAGCGATGATAAGTCAGGTTCATTTTGATGTTTTCTTGTTTATATTGCAAGATTTTTGTTAATCAGTCACTAGAATCGTGATACACTCTTGTCATTCCCATTAGAGCCTGTTGTGAGAAGCCACGACAAGGAGTCAAAATATTTGAGAACGCGACCCATGGTATAAAGGAACTAGTCCGGCGTGGATGATGCTGGGAAAAAAATGAACAAAGAATGCATTTCAGTGGAAGATGATATAAGACAAGTAAAGTAACTAAGGAAATGGGTGGGGGCGTGCATACCATGGAGTTTGTTAATATGCTAAGTTAGTGCGACAGCGGGGGGCTGAGGTGGAAGGTTGTTTAGTGTGAGAATAATAATTAGTGCAAGGAAAATTCAAACAAATATTTACATATAAAATGTACTTTTTTTCCTCCTTTTGACGAGAGGTAGTTTCCAATACGAGTGCACAACTTTTAAAATAATGAAAACTCATTATCTTATAATCTAAACTTTTCTTTTTATTATTGATGTCACTAAGATTTCTCATTCTCCGGCAGGTGAGTGGCGCGAGGAGGCAGGTGAATCTTTTTCTGAGGTAAGATCCACCCAGCGTTCCCTGCCGGACTGCACCAGACGGCCGTGGCTGTCTGACCCGCCTCGGGGCCACGCGGGAGCTGGCGCTGGCATGAGGGATGTGATTCGTGTGTCTGTCTGTGCGATTTTATAAAGATGTTGCCGGGCAGCTGTGATTATCAGTTATCGGATCATTAACATTCCTGAAGTCAGTGGCTGAGTGCATTCCCGCGCAGTCATGCTTAACATTCGCGACAGGTAACTTTTAATTGTCAAGAAATATAAGAAAATGTTGATGCAAACCAGTACGAGCAGAGTCGATGGGAAACTCAAATACTTAAATGATATAAACGTTGCAGAAATGCATTGCCCGTTCAATCTATTATATTTTGTTCGGTCATTTGTTCGTTCGCCTTTCGATAATGATCCTACTCTTATAAGATCTTTCGTTCTAGATCCATGCTTCGTTCAACATGATATTTAGTGTTAGAAGCTTTAATTATTTTCCTTAATCGGTAAATTGAATTCCCTGTGTAATGATGATGATGATGATAATAATGATAATAATAACAACGATAGTGACAACAATAATAAAGGTAATATTCAGTACAGTTCGTTAAAAGGAAGAACAAAGTCACTCTTTTATCAACAAGACGCAAAACAGATTCATACACGTGTCACCAGAAGTTTGAATCAAATGTTTGTTCACCTTTCTCGTATGATGACCGCGTTACTGTTTGTTTACATGCACTCAGCACGCTCCGTATGACCTGTAAGGCGGTGCAAGGGTCTGTCTTGTTTCGCTGCCTGTGTTCCAATGAGTTATGAAAGACGGGGGGACGGCGTGTAGGAAGTGGTGATGTGATTAGGCTGACTCAGAAGCTTCTCACTGGACTCCTTGATGTGCTGCAGGTCCTTGCCAGTATGTGTGTGTGTGTGTGTGTGTGTGTGTGTTAGTTCAGTTGTTCCCGAGGTCGCCAGTTTCTCGCACACTCATCCGGAAAGAGCATAGAGCAAGTCTGATTCATGGGTAAGGGAACGCACACAAAGGAGGCAAGTTACCGGCAGAGGCACACCACAGACACCTCCTGCGTCTTGTTCATGGAGGACGGCAGCTGCGGTGAAAGTCTTGCCCGAAAGTAAACATTCAAGTAAACACTCCCGCCAAAATAGCATATGAATATGACCAGAAGTGTTCATATGTGATGCTGGCATTAGTGAAAGAAGGAAAATAAAATTTTGATCGTAATACAACCCTAAATGCTACCAGTAAACCAATAAATAAATATGTAAAAGAAAATAATTTAGATGTTATTGCTACCAAGAAAACTAAAAAGAAAAAGAATGTGTTAAAAACTGAATGATAATGTTGTCACGGAAAATAAAAAAAAGAAAGAAAGAAAAAGTATTACGACAACACCACCACAAAAACACTAGAAAGGAAAGATATGATAAAGAGAATGAAAGAGAACCTCAGAATTAAGCGAGGTATAAGAACAGGTGGATGGATCTTATGACCGTAGGAAGCAACTTATGTAAATCTGGACATACTGCAAGGTACAATGAACGGCCATCTAACCACAGTGCTGCTTGATGTACAGAGGGTAAGACATTATGCTTTTTGACATCACCCAGATAAGCGGAGGTAGATAATTAAAGGGCTTACCTGCGATCTATATCATATCCAACCTTGGGAAAAATCATTCAGTTTGCTCGGGTCCGCTTGTTGGTTTTAATCAAGAGGGTTGCTTGCTTGTATGAAGCTAGGATAGATGTGATGTTTATGCTTATTTTGGTGGTAGCATTGGACTGGATTTTATTTTTTTTCCTCTCTCTCTCTCTCTCTCTCTCTTTTTATTGGTCGTATTTTTATTTATTTTTTTTCTTGTTCTTGTTGCTGTTCGTCTCTTTTCCTCCATCGCCACTTCCAACTCTTTTTTTTCTTCTTCTCTCTTTTCCTTCTCCTCCTCCTCTTTTACTCCTCCTCCTCCTCCTCCTCCTCCTCCTTCCCTTTCTCCTTCTTGTCCTCCTCATCTTTTACCTCTTCTCCGTTTACTCCTCTTTCCTGATGATGATAAAAATAGGAATTAATAGATAACCCTTTATAAATACAGAAAAGGGCGACATATCCAGCTATAACAAAGTGAACAATCTCAAGAAGAAAAAAAATGCAAGAAACAAGATTACAAGTATATATTTTTCTAAGAATTTGTATTTTGTGCGCGTAATTCTCCATAATATTTTTCGAAACCCTTGAGCGATATTTCAGTTTTTCGTACTCTTCGTCCAGTAATTGGTACGTAAACAAAAAACAAAGTAACATTCACTCAGTCTTTTTTTTTTTTTTGCTTTGTTTCCTTGATTTATTGGTTTGTTGTGTTCTCCTTGCCATAACTTTCAGTGTAGGATAAAACAAAATAAAATAAGAAAAGATAGAAGAATACTCCTTCAACTTAACGTTCTTTTCTGTCCGTTACACTGATTTATTTACTTGTTATCTTCAACGTCTCCTATACGATAGAGGAAAAAATGTACTGACAGCCACCATCCACCACCACCACCACTACCTTTTGTTCCTCCAGCTCTTAGTCCAGCATACATTTTAGGACGCACAGGAATGTCAGGGTGAGGCGAGGAGCAGCAGCGCCGCTATAATTACCGAAAAGAAGAAGGAAAAAGAGCTTAGTCAAAATGGAGATTCATAGTTCATAAGACGAAGCACTGTAATTAGGCATCTTTAATATGAAAAATGGGACGCAAGATTTAACACTTTTATTATGAACTTTGCATGATATTTTTTCCTTCTTCTTGTATAGTAGTGGTGGTGATGGTGATAGGTACGTGGTGGTGGTAGTGGTGGTGGTGATAGTAATAGTTGTAGTAGTAGTAGTAGTAATTTGATTTGTAAGAATACTAGTAGCAGCAGTAGTAGCACTTATAACAGTAGTAGTTTTATATGTTTTTATTTATACTAGGAGGAGAAGTAATGATAGTAGTAGTAGTAGTGGTAGTAGTAGTAGTAGTAGTAGTAGTAGTAGTAGTAGTAGTAGTAATAGTAGTAGAAGCAGTACTATTATTATTATTAGTAGTAGTAGTAGTTATCAGTAATGTAGAATATTTGTAGTAGTAGTATCAGTAGTAGTAGTAGTAGTAGTAGTAGTAATAGTAGTATCAGTATCAGTAGTGGTAGTAGTAGTAGTAGTTATCAATATTGTTGTCATAGCATCATCCATCACCAGCATCATCATAAAGTTAGTTGTTCCTAGAAAGATAAAAGAAACCGCACTTTCGTGGCTCCACCAATGACAAAGGAGCAAAGGGTTGTTGCTCACCTGCATTACGATAGCCAACTGAATACGTGAGTATTATTGCGCCGCGAGTAAGAGTTGGCATCTCTTTGACTCCACAGCTGGATATTCAAATGCAGTCGTGGGAGGCATAGCAAAGAATGAATTTGTGTTAACTCACTGCTCTGGTCATCCTTTGCCTAACATTCAGAACATAAAAAAAAGAGAACAGAAGTTTATTTTTGCATTTGGTAGGCTACAAAAATGGTTTAAGAGACCGAAATCCAAAAGAAATGTGCAAAAAAACTTGATTATGAAAAAAAAAAAATCTGGCAGTGAAAGATTCAACTGAATAGATCTGTATATCATTGTGATCCCTCAACTGGCTACCTTGGGATCTTCGAAAGCTGGGTTTTATGGTGGCACCTTCGGTAAAAAGCTATTTGTTGTTTGCTCCAGCTCGCCGCAGGCCTGGGTGGAGGCAGAACCGGCTTGGGAAGGCGGCGGCTTATGCTAATAACTGTCGGTGCTTGCTTGATCGCGTCTGGTTATCGCCTTGTATCTGTGTTTGTATCTCCTTGTGGCAACGATAATATTCAGCGCCTCCAGTTAATGGTCTATCCTTGACTCGCTGTAGCTCTCTCTCTCTCTCTCTCTCTCTCTCTCTCTCTCTCTCTCTCTCTCTCTCTCTCTCTCTCTCTCTCTCTCTCTCTCATTATTATTGTTATTATTATTACTACCTATTATTATTATTATTTGTTATTATTATTTTATTATTATTATTATTATTATTATTATTATTATTATTATTATTATTATTATTATTATTATTATTATTATTATCATTCTCTCTCTCTCTCTCTCTCTCTCTCTCTCTCTCTCTCTCTCTCTCTCTCTCTCTCTCTCTCTCTCTCTCTCTCTCTCTCATATCTTATCTCATTTTGTTAATTTTTTTGCTACTTAAGTCTTTTCTTCTCTTTCTAGTTTCTAGACTCAATAGTCTGATTCTTGGTCGTAAAACGGTATTATTTTTTCCTCCTCCGGCCTTTGAAGTTTTTTTTGTTAATATTCTGTTGTTGATTTACTTGTTTTCCGCATTTTTTCCAGTCCATTGGCTCCGGGGAGGGAAGAAGCGATATTAGCATTGAGGATGATTTTCTGGTAAGTCTGGAGGAATCTTTCTGCGCCTTCACTAACCCGCTGCCGTGTTGCTCCAGCCTCACCTGTCGTGCTACACCCTTATTAATGCCTTCATACCTGCTCACCTGGTCTCTAGCAGCATGTTGTGGTACTTTTTTGCCTCTAACTCTCTAACCTGGCACTTCTCCTAACCTACGAGCTGAGTAAATTCATCCGTAAAAAGCTTATTAACTTTAGTGGTTATAGTACTAAACATTTATACATTGCACATCGAGAAGTCTAGAAACGGTAACTTGATGTAAAAAGTTTATAATCAACTGTGAATGCACGAACATTTAACGCAATTTCATAGAAAATATTCGTAAGAGGTACCTTTTTAACGCTGCTGATGCTTATTGAGGTACTATGATAATGCTACAGTGATTGCATGGATAATGGAAGTTGTGAAGAGGAAGAAATTAATTTGTTCGTACCTAGAATTTGAAAACATATTGACCTTGTTAATGGTGCACATATTTATCTTATATTCAATGCAGTGTACGATTCACGTCCAATTTTCAGTAACCTGTAACAATATTCTCACTAAACCGACTGACAAAATGTTATAGTGTAGTACGAGTAGAAAGAAAGCTTTGTCGTTCAGAGAAAGATTCTGGATTCGTTCATCAATCTCGAATCACCTCAGTCTCAGGTTAGGATTCCTAGTGAACGGGCGTGTTTAGTGAGCAGTGACCTGACGCTAATATAGCTAGCTAGTGTAGACATGGCGCCTTGTGTGTTGCTGAGTCGTCTGGTTGTGTTAGTTCTCCTGTTTTCGAGGCCTTCGTTGCGAAGGCCTCAGAGGTGGAGGTTGAGTTCCATCGAAGGATCTCGTAGGTGCAGGCTGAGTTTCGTGAGAGGATCTCAGACCTGGAGGCTGAGTTCTGTGGCAGGATCTCGACACCTGTGGGAGGGTTATGCCCTCGAATCACCTTCCGTGTCTGTGGTTGTCCCATCCTCATCTCCACACAATGTGATGTTGCTGCAGCACCGAAACTCCCATCATTCAACCAGTCAATCCAGTCCTCAACCTTGGTAGGGTCATGGACAAAAGCCAAGTACATAACAACCCCACTCACACCACTATATTTGATTTTCCCCTCTCAGTCTCTCATCCCGTAACTTGACAACTGAGATTCTAAGATCAGAACCCCTAAAACTTGGGAAAAATACTATGCAAAATGAACATGTGAACACAAGGAACCATCAAGACTACTGTACCCATCGTATTTCTCGTATAAAACATGCCAGCCTGTTTCCATTTATCATCCCCATTCATAAATTTGTCTAATGGTGGAAGTGTGTGTGTTACGTATCCTGACTTATGACCATGGCTATGATGATGAGCTTGTAACTTGCTTTTTCTCCCTCAGGCTGATTTGGAGACTGATCCAGAGACCTCGGGTTACGATGGTTCGGGGGATGAGGGCGACGACAGCATGCCAGTCCCACCCCCATTCCCTCCACCCATGCCTCCTCCTCTGCCGGGTAAGGAATGAGGTTCTTCAGTTCTCCTGAAACTCAGCAAATTTATTTCCGAATGAAAATGTTGATAATAGAGCAAGATTTGATATCAGGATTTTTTTCCGGTCTTCGTAATCACTGCTGTAAGGCCCTATACATTAATATTCGGGGTCTGAAGGCCAACTTACAAGATATTGCAGTAGTTTCACCTCAATATGACTTAATTTTTTGTTCAGAGACTTTCGTTTCGAGCTTCAGACATGTCTCCGAGATTCTGATTCCCAACCTCATGAGGCCTCTCCTTCTGATACGTGACTCTATCCCCAGAGCTCGGGGGATGTGTGTATACATGCGTCCAGCAAGCAGTGCTTCATGTATTGCCAAATTTGAGTGCGGCTGTCATGAAATGATGCTGGTTTAAAATTTGTATCCGTTTTAATAACTATTATATCTTATCAGTATACAGGAACCCCGATCTTGATGACAGTATTTATGACCGCCTATTAAGTTCTATGCCATCAATTCAAGAATCAGACTCTAAAGCTTCTTTTGTTTTTGTCGGTGATGTTAATGTGCATCATCAGGAATGGTTGAATTCCATCTCCCCAACAAATCAACACGGACGGGCTGCTCTAGACTTTAGTAATCTCTCTGGATGTGAGCAGATCGTTCAGAGTTCAACTCAAGCCTCGGGTAGTTGCCTAGATCTTCTTTTTACTGACGCCCCTTCAGCGGTGACTGTGCAGGTTGTCCCTCCCCTCGGCAGTACAGACCACTCTGGCTTGTCTTTCAATATTCAGACTTCATTTTCAATTCCAGACGAGCCAATCTCACGGAAAGTATTTTTGAAGTCTCGTGCCAACTGGGCTGGTGTCAATGCTGATTTTAATAACATTGTATGGCGGGAGGTTTTTCAGGCTGATAGTCCAATCGATACCCTTATTAACAGTGTGTTGTTTGCCATAAGTGAAAGAAGAATTCCCTCTAAAATAATTAGAAGTCGTCGCATGGACAAAGCCTGGTTTAATGATGACTGCAGGCGTGTCCAGCGTGAAAAACTGTGAATGGTCTCGGCTGCGCTCACATGAGTCATGGGAGAATTACGTTCGTCTGCGTTCAATAGCCCAGCGTACATATTCCAGTGCCCAGGATGAGTACAATGAACACCTTGAAAATTTTCTGATTGACACCTCCCAGCCACATTCATGGTGATCAGCTCTTAAGCAGTCCCTCTTCGGTGTGGACTCAAGTTTACCTCCTCTTTCCTGCACAGATGGTTCAGTCTGCCATAATTCAAAGAACAAAGCCAATCTTTTAGCCTCTGTTTTTAATTCAAAACATTGTAATGAAGAGCTGGAACTGCCGCCGTCTTGTGCCCAGGATATAAAATTAAGCTCTATTGCTTTTAAGTCTTCTGTAATCTTAAGATACCTTCATGACTTAGACTCGTTCGGCGGTTGTGATCCTCTGGGTTTTTTGCCCCTTTTTTACAAAAAGACTGCTTCCCCTCTGGCTCCAAAGTTGGCAGTTATTTTTAGAGCCAGGTCAAAAATTTTAAGAAATGTTGAATGATTTCCAGGTTATATTTATTTATTTGTTTATTTATTTATTACAATTAGATTTTGTATACATATTAATCTCTGAACTGTATTGAAAGGAATAATAAATGTCTATACCCAGGAATGTGAAACTGGAAGGTAGACAAATTGAGTTTGATGTTGATTTACTGGTTAGTTTCAGTTTTATTATGTGTCATCATTGATCTATGTGTTCTGTTGTTTTAAAAAAATGCAAGCTGGAAGAAGGAAAAGTGGTGAGTGCTCTTCTACACTTCAGTAATAAGGAATGTAATGTTGAATAGATAAAAGATAATATAACTCATATAAATTATAATTTCTTGTCATGATTTACAGTAATGAAGAAAGCATATCATGGTAATGAACATGAACAGGAAGGATATTTAATGATTGACTGTCTGTCTTAATGCAGATATCTATTTGTAGCTTGTCCATGTGTTGTATTGTTGCACATCTGTGTGGACAGCAAGTGTTGTACCATTGTTGTGTTGCATTGTGGTTACCTATCTGTTGGTATTAGTCTTTCTGCATTGTAACACTGTGACATGCAGCAATCTAATCTGCAGATGTGCAACAAATGGCAGTCCGTGTTTTGAGGGAGATGATTAAATACATACATAGCATGATAGTTGTCATTGCTTTCATTCTTTCACTTCTCACTGGGTTATATTTGTAAAGATTACATACCAAATATGGATTAGATTCATGGTTATGAAGAATGATATTGCTTAAAAAACTTTCTTCAATGCACATCACTGACATCTTTTGTGTCCCCAAGGATTCGCAATGCCAGGGCCAAAGGGAGACAAGGGCGATCCAGGACCCAGGGTGAGTTCACGTGACCAAGCCAATTTACATAATTGAAAGATAGTGTGATATGATAAATATAATACACTGGGTTTTGAAACTCTGAGAAGCTAACTTGGGAGATAACTGTCATAAATAAAAATAGAGAAAGTATTACCTAGAGATTTGATCCCCTCACAGAACATAGAGGGTTCACATTTACTGAGCCTTTACCAGCTTATGAGAAGTTAAAATGACAACTAAAGCTTAAATGGATTCTGTTTCATGACTGCAATGATACTATTATACTTTATAGTGTTAATGAGAACATTTGTGGGCATGTCTTAAAAATTTTTGTTTTACTTATATATTGCAGGGTCCTCCTGGGGAATCTGTGGCAGGGCCTCCAGGTCCCCCGGGACCTCCTGGCCCACCAGGGATAAGCTATGCCCTAGGGATGCCAGACCTTGGCTCTGGAGATGGCGAGGATCTGCTAGTTAGTGTTCTTAAGTGTTACACTTGTTACCTTTACAGCTACAAATCAAACCTGTAATGACAGCATGCTTTCATCAGTTATGATTCATGAATTTGAAGTAATACAGTAAAATCCCTCTCATCCAGCATTCTAGTATCCGGCAGCTTCAAGTATCCGGCATATTTTTCCCCGAGCCTTAAAATCAATAAAAAATCAATGTGTACTCATAAAATCGATTAAAATTCCTGCGCGAGGCATACTTTGTCCCCTCACTGCCCCTCAGCATGTCGGTGGTCCTGTTGATGCCGGATAAGAGGGATTTTACTGTACATGAAATCTTTCAGTTCTTTGTAACTTATGCAAGAAACAAGTATACTGTTAAGGCAGCTTGTTTCACATCTTGATGAAAATGCGCTCCTTTTCTTGTTTTGTAAACTTATTTTATGAACACCTAAGACAAGTAATTTTAAAATCACCTTACCAGGAAAATACATACTGCAACAAAATACTACCTAATGGTATTTCCTTTTACAGCCGATAGGGTTCAGAGAAGGAGAGCGAGGACCCCCAGGCCCTGAGGGAGAATGTTACTGCAATATGAGCTATGTGGTGGCTACTGTGGTTGCCAAGCTGCCCAAGGGCTTACCAGGTCCCCAAGGACCTCCAGGGCGTGATGGTGTGCCAGGCACCCCAGGAACCTCTGGGCAGCCAGGTGCCCCTGGAGAGAGAGGGCCTCTAGGGCCAGCTGGGCAAAAAGGAGGGATGGGTGAGATGGGCAGTCCAGGTAAGTGTTTTCTTTGTAGTTTGTAGCATCTATCATTCTCTCAGAGTGAAATATCCTGCCTCAGTATATTTAGATTTGTTTGCATTTTGCACACATAAAGAAGAAAGTCTGTGTATGAAGACATTGGTTGACTGGAAAGGCAACAGAGCCTGTGTGAGTTGTGAATAACTGGCGTATTGTTCACAGGGCCGGAGGGACTGCAAGGACCTAAGGGTGAAGCAGGAATGGATGGAGCACCTGGGTTGCCAGGGGAACGAGGACCACAGGGACCACCAGGACCTCCAGGCTGGGGCAATGCAGGTGTTGATGTAAGGATTAAAAACTTGTGGATCTTTCTTATATATTTTCTTTGTTTGTTTGTTTTTGTGTGTCTGTTTCTGTCATACTGCCCTCTTCCCACACACACACACACACACACACTCTCTCTCTCTCTCTCTCTCTCTCTCTCTCTCTCTCTCTCTCTCTCTCTCTCTCTCTCTCTCTCTCTCTCTCTCTCTCTCTCTCTCTCTCTCTCTCTCTCTCTCTCTCTCATTAAATGGTGATAGTAATAGGCATAATTTCAGATGAGAAAGATTTTTATGACATGATATGATCTTGATTTGAAAATATCCCTCTTTTAGATGTAATACAGTAGTGGATATTTAGACTTTATGGATTTATATAAATTTATATAAGGAAAAGGTAAAAATGTGATATCTCCATACCTATAACTGATCTGTCAGTGAAACTGTTTAAAATGAAATTATTTTACTGCACCCCCCCTATGCAGCCCATGTGGAAACCTCGCACCATGTTCAAGGTAACTTGTAAAGGTGTCAGTGAAGGCCTTGCACTGTAGTTGTGTTTTGCTTCAAGTATTGGTAGTGTTGTCTCATTAAAGGATAGCAAAATTTTAACCATATTTTATGTAATATATGCTAGACTGCTTTTTAAGTGCTGGTGGTGTATTTCCTCTTCTTGTGTCATCACAGGTAGATGGCGGCATGGGCTTGGCTCCAGCACGGCCAGGGACTCCAGGGACCCCTGGCACAAAGGGTGATGAGGGTCCAAGGGGTCCCCGTGGTGACCGAGGATACCCTGGCCCCAAGGGAGACCGCGGTGACATAGGCAAGAAGGGATCCAAAGGAGAACGGGTGAGACTTCTTGTTGATGAAGAGAATCTTTTATAGCCATAAGGACACCTGTCATGAAACTAATCTCTGAAAGTGCTGGTGCATCATTTATTATTTTTGTTGTTTAATAAATACATTAAAACTCAGACTACTAGATTTGCATCATTATATCTACTTATTATTTATTTTTATGTAATACTTTAATTTTGATCCATTTTCTGCTTTGCTGTATCTTTTCCTGGTGTGCTCATTAATTATCTATTTCATTAACAGGGTCTTCCAGGTACAGCAGGGGAGTCAGGCCCCAAGGGAGAACCTGGTGTTCCAGGTATGAATGGAGCACCAGGACCCCCAGGCTTTGGTGGTGTGCCAGGGACTCTAGGTGTACCGGGGGAGAAAGGTGAGGAAGGTCTACTAAAGAGTCCATGAATCCAGATTGATGTGCCATGAGCTGGAAGAATGAAATGACTTATCACTTATTCTTGCTTAGAATTACTGATGACACCAAAGGGGAGGAATTAATCTAATAATATTTTACATCTTGATTTTTTTTTTTTTAAATATGAGTTTGTATGTGTTACATTGTGAAGGAAGAAAGAAATGTTGACCAATTGTCTTTTGAAGGTGAGCGTGGTGACCCAGGGATAGGAGAACCAGGACCTCCTGGAGAGCCTGGGGGCCTGTCAGACAGGGATCGCAGGATTATCTTGGAGGAGGTGAGCCTTCCTCCTGTAGTTGTCTTTCAAGCAGCTGAATCAGTAACATGAAAGTGTTACTGTAAGCAGTTTTGTTTTGTTCTTTTATACTGAAGGTAAGAGTAATTAACATGAATAGATTGTACATTGATGAAGTTATCATCTTGAAGCACTAAATGAATTACTGCTTGTTTATCAAGTATCATATTTTCAATTAGAGTTTCCCCATACTAGCTCATGAAGCACTAAATGAATTACTGCTTGTTTATCAAGTATCATATTTTCAATTAGAGTTTCCCCATACTAGCTCATTGAGACCCTGGATGCCAAGACTGGTGGGGTGGATGGCTCATCTGGAAGTGGCTTCAGCCTCTACAACACTCCAGGTGGTGTTCCATGGTTAGAAGGTGAGTGTCCCTTTTGGCTTTTGGTCTTGTTTTTTCTTGGTTTTATCAGGTGAAGTTTTTAGCACTTAAATACTTAGTGATGGGAGCTGGTCAGCAATTGCAGCAAATGATTTCTACATACAGCTTACTTGCTCACTAGTGTTTCCGTTCTTGTACTCTCCTGACCAGCTTTATTCACGTTTTCTTCACATGATACATACCACCCTATGAATAACTGCAGCAGGATTAGATTCTTTAAATATTTTATTCCCACAACCCCATGAATTACAGATTTTAATACTAAATATTTCTCATGTCCACAACAATGGATTGCTCACCAAGCTCCTTTCACTATACATAGGTTTTGACATTTTTGTTTCATGCACACTTATGTATATTTATTGTAAAACTGGCTTTTTTGTTACATATTTTGCACTTTTATTGTCTCAGTCTGTGGTGCATCCAAACATTTTTGTAGTTGCATCTCCAGCACAGTTTTAGTGCTGCTTGACTAGTACATTGCAGTGTAAGTGTTTAAATACAGAATCTCCATTGCTGAAATGCACCTAGAATGTAGCAATCTAAATACTGTACTGAATTGTTTTACTATTATTATTATTATTATTATTATTATCATTATTATTATTATTATTATTATTATTATTATTATTATTATTATTATTATTATTATTATTATTATTATTATTACTAATTAAATCCACTTGCTGCACTGATCTTTGTGCATGAGAAAGCTAGTAATGCACTGTTTAGTGAGTAATTTACTGCTGTATGTTGAGTTCCTGACTCAGTCATCCATTGAATGTTAAGGAATGGCTATTCTTCATGCTTCTGTACCTTCATGTAATATTGCCTCTCCTGCTTGGTGACATCGCAGTGGATGATGACGAGGATTTGAACTCGGAAGGATCTGGACTCAAGTACAAACCTTTCTATTCCAGTAAGTAAGGAGAGGCACACATCACATGCTAAGGTTTCATTTGCAGTCCAATTTTCATTGATACTCATTTTTATCCAGATCCAATGTGTTTGTAAGAATTCCTTATGTGATCTGTATAACACCTAATGGTCTATGAAGTCATCACCAAACCCATATATCTTGCATTAAGTTGGATTGGAATTTGAACATTTGATCAGCTTCTTCTTTCACCTTCACATGTTGTACATTATCACATAGTTTCTTAAGAGTCTTTTGAGACTGGGCATGGCATTGGACACAGCATTGAGGCCTTGCATTTTATAAGCAGAGAAAGAGGCTATTGCTTCTCATCTCACTTTGCTGTGAGAACAAGTAAGAGTGTTTGCACCATGCAGGTAGTGTCTGATGAGAATGATGTGAGATGGAAGTATCATAACACTATTAAAAGGATAAATATATGACATGTAGGATTTCATCAGTGTGATAGGTTGCATTTAACTTAGCACTACACCAGACTCACACACATTACACCAGGTTCACATGTCTTACAAAGATGGGACAGGAGAGTCAGGACCACATGCACACACACAGTCACAGTCACATGCACAGACATTCTTTCACATCTTAAACTCTGTGTAAGGGAAGAGGACCATAGCCAGACACACACACACACACTCTCTCTCTCTCTCTCTCTCTTTCTCTTTCTCTCTCTCTCTCTCTCTCTTTCTCTTTCTCTCTCTCTCTCTCTCTCTCTCTCTCTCTCTCTCTCTCTCTCTCTCTCTCTCTCTCTCTCTCTCTCTCTCTCTCTCTCTCTCTCTCTCTCTCTCTCTCTCTCTCTCAGGCATTGAATTTCCATGTAAATGCCTCTTTACTTTCATTTGTAAAATTGCTCATGGCATGATTATGGCTGTTTTATGCATCTCTATATTAGTTGTGCTCTAAAAGACATTCCTTTCAAACCCTTTCTTTCCAGTTTTATATATTTCTTTTGTACCATATTGATTTTTTTTTTCTATCGAGTTGCCATGTTCTTTGTGTACAAGGTGGCATCCCAGAATTATAGAGCCAGATCATAATTAGACATGGTGGATTTCCATGGCTTATTATATATTCTGTTTTGCAATTCAGTAGAACAATATGTCTTTGCAGATTACTCTATTCTAGTTTATATTATCTCTGTCATGTGATTCATACCTGTGGAAAATTAGTCCTCTAATCAAGTGCCTTTATAACTCTGTATATTTCTTTCCCTTTGTAGGTCTTCTCCCCCCCTGAATTTACTTGAGACAAAATACTTTTTCCATTTCCTCTTTTCTGATCACATGTCCAGATCATTAGCATTAGATCCATGGAACCACATTCTTGCCACCACACCATCTTCTTTGTTTAGCTACTTGTAGAGAAATGTTGGCTATTGAAAAGATTATGGGACTCATGGTACCATATTTTGTGTGGACTGTCAGATGTTTCAATGATAAAAGTATTTCTTAAAAGTATATCAATGATAAATAATAATGTAAAATTTCAGAGACTGGATCTGGACTCCGGGGACAACCTGGACCTCCAGGACCACCAGGACTCCCAGGGGTGAATGGGAAGGAAGGGGATGTAGGGCCTCCAGGGCTGCCTGGACCACAGGGCACTCCTGGACTGAAGGTAGGCTTTTCATTGTTAAACATTCACTTTTATATAACTTGAAATTTCATCTGGTATCAATAATTTTAAAAGTATTATAATGCTAAGAATTATGTGCATTAGTCATAGTCTGTCTCAGCATTTTTTATTATTTATTATTATTATTATTATTATTATTTATTTATTTTTTTTTAATTGATAGTAGTAATCACCATCTGTGGTGTTGCCACCCTAGTATACAAAGAGTATTAAGAGGGAACTCCATGTAAGTATGAAAGAAATAGTTGCCAGTACAGTTGTTATAATTTATTATTTAATTCACTGCTTGATGATAAGCCTCAAGGTGTTGTCACTCATCCTCACACTTTGCACTCACAAACTTTCCCTAAGAATAAAGTTTAATCCATCTTAATTGGCTCCTAACTCTCCACCTGGGGTGAAGAGTGTCAATCCATACAAATTGCAACTGTATAAATCTGTAAGCACTGTTTAAGTCCTAAAAAAGGCAGAGCTTGAATACACTTTCTTGGTAATTTTAATGAACTACTATCAGTTATGTATGCATTTTCAAAGTTTATTATGTTGAAAAGAACTAAGATGATATCAATAAAACTATATTTTATTAACAGGGTGAGCCTGGCATTCCTGGGATGGATGGAGTGCCTGGAATAATTGGTCCAGTAGGTCCTCCTGGCCTGAAAGGAGACATGGGACCTCCTGGTCCTCCTGGACCCATTACCACTGTCATCCAGCCAGATGGTACAAACGTTACAGTGGTTAAGGTTAGTCCCACACCTGGGTCTGTGTGGCCGACAGTCCTCCTGCTGAAAAGAATGAAATTTGGAAAATTCATTGATTCATCTCAGACATATCATATTTGTGGTATCCCAAAAGTAAAACATGAAATCTTGAATCCTTCTTAATTGGTCAAATATGTGGTCTTGCCTTTTCATATGATATTGATTCATTACATTTTCAGAGTTAAACAAAATATATTTTGTTCATTATTAAGAATGTCACTTTATAAGTAATTTGACAGTTCTTTCTGAAGTAATATTTAGAGTGGTCCTTACTTATGTCAGGAGGAAGCCATATGGAGCTTGGTATTACTTGTGTAAACATTACTGGGCTTCAGATTTTCTGTACTAAACACATCAGAATGTGTTTGTGTGTTCTGAAAATGAGAGCATCTTGTCTCTGAGGCAGATTTATATTCACCTTTATGTTAATATTTGTTCAAAATGTAACTAACACCAGTTCTTTTCTGGCTGTATGTTGTATTTTTGGCAAGCTAAGAAAAATTATGTAATAGTGGACAATAAATGAAACCAGTTTTTAAGCAAGCATACTTCATCTTAAATGTAAATTTTTCATGCCATTATCACTAGACTAAAATATCACACCAAATATATTAAACATTATTTGACCTTATGCTAATATCTTTAATTACACATAAAAAAAGTTGAATACATGTAATTGTAGAAGTGAACTATCCATAAAAATTCAGTTTTCAAGGAAAGTCACAAGTATGCTGAAGTCAAGTATTGAACTTCGAAATTCTGAAACATTCACTTACTTACATTTGCAGTTTTGAGTCATTATCTGTGCAACAGGTGATGGCAGTGATCTTGCTCTTTTGAAATCTATCAGCACCACATTAATACATTTTTCAGAGTTCTTAGCAAAACAAATATTGACACTGCACCTAATGCAATATAAATCTGCCACAGTTGCATAGTGCTAAAGCAGCAAGCATACAACTCCATGCAAGCCTCTAGCTTCTTATTAACGGTCAGAGTGCGAAGACATTACTTATGATGCATTACTCTACTTCTTGATGATAATTGCAATACTTCATGTAATATCATCTTTGCTACCCTGGTCTTGGACCACCCTCTACTTGAATGAGTTACTCACCACTCCATGATTCTTGTACGCCACACTGAAGTGTAGGATGCTGGAGCTCTAGATCTTTATTTGTGTAACAAGAAACACTGAGTAGCATATTTCTATCTTTCTGAGGATGAACTTTTAGGTTGGTTATTGGTGTATGTAACTTTATGAGGCAGGAAGTGCTCTTTTACAAAGTTTGTTGTTACAAATGATTCATTCTCCAAACCACATTGAAGAAAGAAGATGCAGCAGATGAGTTCCTATCTAGGCTTTTTCTTTATGATATCCTTGTCTCTTTGCAGCATTTCTCATTTTTGTATTTTCTGCCTTTTAGGTGATTGTCTCACTGTCATCCTCATTTGGAGTACTGTTAGTTGACACACTTTTACTATTTCAATGTTCTTGATTCCATCTACTATCTCTCTGATGATTTGCTACTTCAAGAGTGTTTCCCAAGGGGGTGATCCCAGCAGAAGACCCTCCACTTCTTCCTCTTCAAATATTCCCTTCTTCTTTTTCCAAGTGCTTTGCCACAAGTGCTGACTTTCCACTTAAATTACTTACCTTTCCTGATTTCCATCCATGTAAATTTGATTCACCATCATTTTATGTTTCATTTAGCTAATGAAATGCTTATCTTTGATTCACTTAATTACATAACTAATATTTTGATCTGCTTCATCTTCTATTACCTAACCCTTTGTCTGAGCTTTCTTTTCTTATGTCCAAATATATACCTTGGTAGCTTGAGGACACTTTCATCTGACAGACAAGAGTCATCTAATGGACTGCCTAAATGTTTGAAATAATCTACCACATCAGACTGTAGTACGTCAGTTGTATGTTAGTGGCTCCATGTTTCCATAATTTTATCATGCTGATCTCTGAGCATTCTTCACTTCATCCTGCAATAAAGAAAATAATGATAGTCAAAAACTTATCAGATATGCTAGTGTAGAACTGGTTATTAGGCTGTCAGGAATGTTGAGATAAAAGTGTAGTCAGGAACAGGTTCACCAACACAAGGCATCTTGCTGGCGAATGTGATCACCAGACAGGTCACACTTGATTATAACAAAATGTTTCAGGGTGCCAAGGGTGAGCGGGGAAAACGAGGCAAACGAGGCCGCCGAGGAAAGCCAGGTCCACCTGGGCCTCTGGGTGACCTAGGCCTCCCTGGGTGGCCGGTAAGTTATGGTGTAGATGACCTTGCCAGCTAAAGTAGTACAAGGGACTTGTATATAGTCAGGTGAAGCATTTGTACATAGTACTTTTTTAGTTTGATTATTAACTTGTGCCATGCAATATACAAAATTTATACACTGCTGGGATTAAGGAGGATTTTCTGTATAGCTTGCAGAAGTCATGCTTAAAATTTTCAGTATAACATCAGGAGATTGTAAGAAAAGTAAATTTTTCCCTGGTTCTCATAGTTAAAGGTAGAGCATTTCAAAATTCACTTCTAACAGTTGCTTTAAGAGACTAAAATATTTTAATAAAATTAGGTTATTGAGGTGCCTCTATAATCTTTTTTCTATACTAACATCACATTTCATATGTGGCTGCCTGATCTAGAATGACACTGTTGTCGTAAGTAATTTATTCAGTTTGTAGATTTCTGGCATGCATTACATACACAATTAATCATATAATTCCTACAACTTCCCTTGAACAATAATAAAATGCAGTTGTCTATTTGTATTACTATTGATATAACAAATTAACCTCATTACAGTATTGTGCTCAAGTATAGATGCCATGCCCCACTGACCTTCCATTGTCTTAAAGTATTTGTGCATCATACAACATAGATTACTGCATTGATGTATAAGCTTTATAGATATGAGTGTTGATAGGTGTTCATAGATATTTGTGGCATAACAGAAGCTTTGAGGTAGATCTTGGCCACCTACTGTAGCAGTATTTTAGTAGTGCATCTCACATTAAGATCATTCAGATTGATATACAACTTCTGAACCCTCCAAACTTTGATTATTCTTGGAATGTGTGTATCCCAATGAATATATAACTTGTGTTTCACAAATTTGTAGAACCTGTTTGTGGATAACTTTGTCTGAAATGCTATAGAATTAAAAAAAATACAATAAAAGATTTATTTACAGTTATGTATATAGGCAGTTGCATCTTTTTTTAATCTCTGACCCTTATTTGGGACAGTCAAAAGGTGCCACTGAAGAAAAGTTATAATCTTCAGTTCTGTGTATAAACATCCAAAGTTTTTTATTCATTTTCCACACATACATGATAGTTTTCATGGAAGATGTCTTGAGACAGCTTTAATGTAATTTGAAGTGGTTTTGAATTTTACATGTGCATGCATTTCTACCATCCTTTAACTAATTGAATGCCTGCTAGTGGCTTTGTAAGTGTTGCTGGAGACTATTAAGTACGCCTGGCTTTGAGCAGATTGTATGATAGGTAGTGTGTGTGTGCGTGTGTGTGTGTGTGTGTGTGTGTGTGTGTGTTTGTGAAAAAGAGAGAGAGGTATATATATATATATATATATTATATACGAGTATGTATATATATATATATATATATATATATATATATATATATATATATATATATATATATATATATATATATATATATATATATATATATATATATATAATGCAATATTTAATTTTGGAATACTGCAGTATTAGTTTAAAGATTGTTGAAAAGATGGTTGATATTTACAGCCCTTATTCATGGATTTGGATTTTGAATCCAATATAGATTTTTATTTTATTCATATTTATTATATCAGAAGTCTTTGAGTTGAAAATTTGTACTAATATGTGATAACATTTTTTTTAGAGATTACGAATTTGTTTCGTGATTTCCCAATATGCTCTTTGTAATCACTAACATTTATGCTGCATCTCAGGGAGCCCCAGGTCGGCCAGGACCCCCAGGACCTCCAGGATCTGCAGTAAAAGGTGAAAGAGGAGAACCTGGACCTCCAGGACCTCCAGGACCCCCAAGTGGTGGTGGTGGTGGTTTCCTGAATGGTCTACTGGTGAGGAAGTGTAGTTGATGTATGAGTCAGTGTATGATGAAATACTGAGTGAAAGCCAAGACCATACATATGTGTAACCGTTAATAGTGGCATTATATTTTTGTATTCATCATTTTATTTACTGTATTTATTTGTAATGTATGAATTGTAATAATTTTCACTTAAACATAGAGTAAACATATTACATATGTATTATTTCAGGGTGGGGGCACACCTGGTACTGAAGAACAGCCTGTAAATCAAGGCCTTCCAGGACCACCTGGATTGCCTGGTCCTCCAGGTCTGCCAGGCCCACCGGGTGCACCGGGTGCTCCAGGGTCATCAGGTCCACCTCTCCCTCATGGAGGGGAAAAGCAAATGTTCATACCTGTGCCTGGCCCACCTGGGCCACCTGGACCACCAGTAAGTAAAATTACATCGTTGGAGTTTCTTTCGCTGTTGCTAAAATAGAGGAGTCTAAGGGAAGATGGAGTCTCTAGAGGGAAATAAGAAAAATAAAAGTGTGTGTGTTTCTGGTAAAGGAAAAACTGAAACACCAAAAAATTTATGAATTGACCTGTATTGATAGGAGAGTGAAGATTGACCAAAATCCACTTGGGTCTTGATCATCTTGTTCATATTGGTAATGTGTTGGATTTGTATTTATTCTTTTAGTATTCTGTTGGCAATGCACCTCTCATGGCCAGTAAATCTTGCCTTTAGATCAGATTCTCAGTGTTTCCACAATACTTTAAAGCTGGGCACAATATTAATGCTTCACTGCTGCCACTTGTGTCATGCCCAGTTTTGAAGCATTGGGAAAGCACTGAGAAACTGATCTAAAGGCAGAAAAAGTTGATCATGAGAAGCACATTGCTGAGGATTAAACCCATGGGAGGATTTAAAAATTTTTAATCAATCAGAATAAGATTATCCAAGGGCAAGTAGACTTTATTTTTCCACAGGGACTACGAGGCCCTCCAGGTCTGTCTATTGTGGGTCCAGAAGGCCCACCAGGTGAGCCTGGTATGTCCCGCCGTGGCTACCCAGGTAAGGCAGGGCCTCGGGGCCCTCCAGGCCCTGCCGTTCCTGGACCAAGAGGTGAGTTGGATATATTTGGACTTGTGTTTTACATATACCATACATATGATAGCACTTTCAAATTTGTTCATGATACAGAAATAGATTTTACTCTTTGATAAGTGGTTTCTTCAATCACTCAGGAAATAGACAGATTTAGACACAGTCTTTCTTTTGTAGATAACAAACTAGTGTTATGAAAGTAATGATTTCTGCAATCAGTATTCTAAATATCCTTACTTAGTAAAAAAAAACAAAAAAAACATGCATACAAACTCTTAAATCACTTAAAACAAGAATGTTTGAATATGGTATATGTAGTGTGAGTTTTTCATTATTATTGCATGAAAGTGTGGTGATTTTCTGCTGCAATAATCCCTCACATTGGAAGCACAGTTACATTCCAATCACCATACCAAACTCATGAGTTTAATTAGAGAAGCTAATAAGTTTGGAAGGATCAGCACAAAGGCTGTGGCTGTGGATGCCTCCATTCCTAACATGATAATCCTCATTTGTGCTTCACTGTACTTTTGAGAATCTTATGGCAGTGGATGGCTTTAGCAGAAATATCCATTGCATTTTCCGCCCATCAGTAATACATTTGTGAATTCTTGATATCTGAAAAATTTTAATGAAAACACTTAATGAGTGTGAACATAGAAAGATGCCCACTGACAAAATGGAGACTTTATTAAATCTGAGACTAATTGGTCCACCATAGCAGTTATTTTGATAACTATCTAATGGTTACTCCTCATAGAAGGTGTTTTGCAAATTTTATTACTGTCCATATGTTCAACTAGTCACGGTTCAAAGATATGTTGCCACTCAGCACTTTAGAGCACACTGCTTGTATGCACTAACTGTGTCTGCATCCTTCCATTTTTCAAGCGGCTTCAGGAAGTCTTGGAGGTATTGTTGAACTTCGTCGGCGTATTGCAGGCCGACGCAGGAATCAAGGTTGTACTCTGCTGAACACCTGATATTATGTATTTGTTGATGTTTCAATCAGAAGAGAAAAGGAAATATAAAAGATAAAAACTAAATACATCCATGACTGGTCATCACATAAAATGTATAGCAATGCAGGGGTGGTTCTCTTGCTGAGCCCATATTTTTTTTATCCAGCATTAATAATGTATTTTCCTAGTTGTAGTCAGTCACCAGCTCTGTAAAGCTCTGCATGAGGTGATCAGACAGGGATGCAGATGCTTTTTGAATGACTGTTCAGCTTATTCTGTCAGGGACTTTCGCAAACGCATTTACATGTATGTATGTATGTTGATAAGTAATGACATGTGATAGGTGGGAAAGAATCAGAAGTGAACTGGGTATGAGATCAAAGTGAAATACAACCCGAATCATAAAATTGCAATGAGGTACTTTTAGCATATCACAAATTACATTATTATTATTATTATTATTATTATTATTATTATTATTATTATTATTATTATTATTATTATATATTTATTTATGTATTTTTTGTATTCATGAAATTGCTTCTTTTCTCTATTTTTTTTCCTTCATCATGTCAGTATATTAATACTTTATAGAATATAGGAGGAAGTCTCATCAGTGGCTGGTTTGCTATTTCCATCATCCAGTAGGTTGTAACGTTTTTCCCGAATTCATAATTCATTGGGGAAAATTTTGTCCTATAGAACTAGGTTTGATATGAACTAAGATGACAAAGTTATGTTGATAGGCAGCAGGATCTTACTTTACTTGCTGTTGGACACATTGTGAAGTGCACCATGATTGATAAATTTTTTCCAGTTTCAAAGCTGTATAGCAGGCATTTGTCAACACCATTGATATTTCTTTCAAATTCAGCTTTAAATAACAGTACTGCAAATATAATTTGTTTAAAGTTTTAAGATGAGAGGATTATAAATATTATGGGTGAATTTTAAGATATAATGAAAATAATCCTATTAAGTATGATATAAAATACCTATATGTGGAAGAGCAAATTGAGGTTTGGAGATGTGCTGTATTAAAGAGGTTGTTGTGATTCTGAGTCATTATTTGAGAATTAAGAGTTTCATGCTAGTATTCTTTGACTTTTTTAGTATGATATTTTGTATTGTGCAATAGTACTTAATAGATAAAAAAGTCCTCTGCTAAATGCTAGATTATATTGGTAAGAGTCTGTAATTGAGTATTAGTATAGTGACCAATGGATTCATTAAGTCTGCTCTGATTTTTTCTAAATTCCAATATGAATGTGAATATTATACCTTCAGGTCCCCCGGGCCCACCTGGCCCTCCTGGTCGCTCTGCAGATGGGGAGTGGGAAGGAGGTACACCACAGCCAACCATTGTGCCAGGGGCCATCACTTTCCCTGACAGGGAAGCTATGCTCAAGGTAACATGTACTATAATCAATCATTAACACTCACTGCCAGATATTTTCCCCATATTCCTTTACCACTTTTTGGACATTTATTTTTGTATTACAGTATGTTATTTGATTTTGTAGCCTAGAAATTCTCTTTCTTCTCTCCTGTATGTGTCCATGCAAAGTATGTTTTTATACTGTTCTCAATATTACCATTTATAACCATAGCAGTAAAAAGGTTAAATGGATTTATTTTATCCATAGGTCATTAAAATGAATGAAATTCCACAAAATTCATGGATATTGAGATTTTCCTTTGTCTTTCTTTTTTACAGATGAGTTCAGTGTCACCAGTAGGAACCCTTGCCTTTGTGGTGGAGGAAGAGGCATTATTGGTGCGGGTTGAAGCTGGATGGCAATACGTTGCAGTAAGTGAAGAGCTTTATGTTTACTTTGTGCAGATGACTTTATTGCCTTTTTTTAATATATATATATATGTGGAAGATCTTGGAAACAGGGCATATACAAAACTGAACTTGCAGAATTTAATGACATTATTAAGAGATTGTGGAGGGGAATTGTAATATATTGTATGAATTTAGATACAAGTTGAATGGAAATGAATACATAAACACAACTTTGTGTACAATTTTATTAAAACAAAGAAGAAAGGCTTAAATGAGGAAACCAAATTCAAATAATTCAAATAATCAATCATTGCTACTGATACAAGCAGCAATGGTGGTTGTGATTTCCATTGGTCTGGTCTATATTTTCAGTTGGGTTCAGTTGTGCCATTACCCAGCACCACCCCATCTCCACTCACCACCCCTGACCACCTGGAGACACACAAACCCCCAGGCCTTGTGGTGGACTCCCTTGTCAGCATTTCTGTTGAAGGTCCCAGGGTGAGTAAGGTCATTCATTAGTCAGTATCTTCCCTCTAATGCTTAATTTTCCAATGTTTTGACTATTTTTCTTAAGGAATGCTTCAAAAGTCAGTGAATGTTTAGAATTCATTTCCTTTCTTTCAATCTACTGGCCTTGAAAAAATGTAAGAATATTCTTTTATGTGTGCAGTTATTTCACATGTTATCCTTGCTCATATCCTTGAATGCCTCTCCATGTTTGAAGTTTTTTTTTTTTATGCTTTGTGCCGTTTATCTATCTATTTTTGTACTGTGTTCATTTTGTTTTTTGGAAGATATTAAAAAATTCATCCTTGTGTAATACCAGTACTTGCAATAACATTTTACTGTGGCACATGGAACTGGAATGATTTAATATTTTTCCACAAATTACATACTTCAGCGAGGATTTCCTCACATGGTAAGTCACTCACCCTTTTATGTGTATCTTTTGTAACAGAGAAGCTCTTTGGATTGTTAACAAGATTTATGATGTAGATGGGTAGTTGATAAAATAGGGAGGCAAGTACTTTTGTGAAGATAAAAGGGAGGGCTTAAGGAGAGGTTTGTTAAAGCAGGAGGAGGAGTGATGTACACATGTATGTTGCCTATGTGGTCTGTGGTGGTGGTCTATGAGCTCATGCAAATGCTGGTTCAAGGCTGGAACTGAATGAATCGGGTGAGCATGGTAAGCATGCCATGTATGTATGTCTGTGATTGATATTGTGTTGCTTGAATTCCCAAGTGGTGGACCAACTGTATAATAATATGTGTACAAGATATATTAATAGATGATGATCAGTAGGTGTAAAAATAAGGTAATATGTAATCTGATGCCAAGCTTCCTCTCTTCCATCTTTCAGTTGAGGATGGCAGCTCTCAACGAGCCTTTCACCGGAGACATGCGAGGAGTGAGGGGAACAGATTACGCTTGTTATAGACAGGCCAGGAAGGCAGGACTGAAGGGAACTTTCAGGGCACTTCTCACATCGCGTGTACAAAATTTGGATTCCATTGTGAGATATTCAGACCGAAATTTGCCAGTGGTCAATCTTAAGGTAAGAAGGAATCCAAAAATGTTCAATATGTGTATATAGTTTATCATCAAGCAAGAAAGTACAGAAACTTTCACATCAGCATAGTACCAAACAACCATTCTTTCATGTAATATATATACGTATGTAATATATATATATGTATATGAACAATGGTAAAAACTAAACCCACTGGGAACAATTTTATATTATTAATTTAATCCTTTTCAGGGAGAAGTGCTGTTTAATTCCTGGAATGAAGCTTTCTCTGGTTCAGGAGGAGTCTTTGCACAGAAACCTCGCATTTTCAGCTTCGATGGCAAGGAGGTTCTGAGTGATCCAACATGGTAGGTAGATAGAATCCAGCATTGTAAGATTAATTTTAAACCATCAGATTTAATTAAAATGTCACAATACCCACCACAGCCTTCACACACATGGTCTGTGGTGAGAGTGTTACTACCCTTAAGGGTGAGGAACTGTGGTGAGCAACTGTGGTTCATAAATATACTGTGGGTGACATACTGTGGGTCTGTGGTCTGGAGAGAGAGAGAGAGAGAGAGAGAGAGAGAGAGAGAGAGAGAGAGAGAGAGAGAGAGAGAGAGAGAGAGAGAGAGAGAGAGAGAGAGAGAGAGAGAGAGAGAATGTCTGTGGTGAGTGTGTTACTACCCTTAAGGGGAGGAACTGTGGTGAGCAACTGTGGTTCATAAATATACTGTGGGTGACATACTGTGGGTCTGTGGTCTGGAGAGAGAGAGAGAGAGAGAGAGAGAGAGAGAGAGAGAGAGAGAGAGAGAGAGAGAGAGAGAGAGCTCTGCTGGCAAGCAGCTATGATGGTTTGGTTCCTCAACATAGTGTCCCCCACCCTTTCTCTCTCTCTCTCTCACTACAGACCACAGACAATTCATAAAAAATATAATTTAAAAAAAATATAGTAGCTGATTTACTACTGTGGGTCTGTGGTAAGTTGGCAAACCAGCTCTGTCCCCCCCCTATCTCTCTCTCTCTCTCGCCACAGTATGTTTGTGAACTCCAGTTGCTCAACACAGCCTCTCAATAACACAACTTACATTTTATATACATAATAATAATGTGTAACCTAAACTCCTTCCACTCACATTTTATACACATAGTAATGTAATCTAAACTCCTTCCACTCACATATTAGCAACTCAAACATCTTTTAAGACTTTATTTACATCCATCCATAAATATATCAATTAAACAGAGATCATACATATCTGCTCTCCTGCATTTTCTGCCATACATTTTTAAAAACAAAATTTTACTTGACAGGGAAAGTGACATCTGTGAAATTCCTTCATTCCATCTCCATTGTCTGTCTGTTGGATAAATATTACACATCCTGATGTCTGTTATTGAATTTCATAAATGAGATGAGTGTAACAAGATAAAAATAATGAGAACAAGCTATAAAAGTAAACAAATATAAGATAAAAAGTCCCAAAATGTGCTGTTGCCATTACAATTTTGAAGTGGCTCATCTTCCTATTATCATAAGATGTTCATCATTCATTCATTCATTCTCTAGTAGCAAAAGTCACAGAGAATATAAAATATTCTTTGTTACAGGCCCCAAAAATATGTATGGCATGGTTCAACTGTTCATGGTGAGAGGTCCCTGTCATCTTATTGTGATGCCTGGAACAGTGATGGACAGGAAATTGTTGGTCTTGCTTCCTCCCTCCTCAAGAAGCAGTTGCTGGACCAGGAGCGTATGAGCTGCCAGAATTCATTCATAGTGCTATGCATCGAGGCCACTAGTCAGTCAGGCTCTCGCCGCAGGCGCCACGCAGCCTCCAGGGACCAGGAGCTGACCATTCAGCAGTATGAAGAATTCCTGAAAGCAATTTACAAGGAGCCTGGTGAATGAACTATGAATGAATAGAAGTCTGAAAAGTCATGATTTTATCCCTTATTTATGTGTCATCATATTCCATGTGATGCATTATTTTTGTTACATGATGGTGAGAGTGGGAGGCTTTTTGCATTTACTCAAAGAATGTTCCCACGTGAACTTGTGCTGTACGAAGGAGTGAAAGTGAGAGGCTACAGAAACACACTTTGTGTAAGTCAACTCTTCCAGTAGTGTAATTAACTTATCATGGAATACATAGCAGTGCATTGTGCTCCATCATCTTTTATAATTTTTCATGTAGCTGATTTAGCATTTAAAAAGGGGGTTTCATAAGAATGTATAGAATTTGTACTTTTAATACTTTGTTTTTTTGTAAATTCTTTGTAATTAGGACTATTGAATTTAATTTGCAATTTAGTCTTACAGTTTGCAAATTCCTCGTCGTGTTCCTGCACACATTGTTTGTAAATTTCCATAACATCATTCAGTATTGTTAATTATGTATAAAATGGTATATTGATCGCTGTAGACTTGGTATAGCTATTTCTCATGTTTTGCATGCTAGTCTGCTGATTGGAATCCTTGCAATTATATTTTAATATAATAAATATGACATATATTGTTGTCTGCTATACAACTGAGATGGATCTTCAGAGCATTTATCTTTACCAATGATATTTACCTCAGTTCTGCATTTATGTGATTACTCTGCAACAGTCATCATGGATGATGAATCAGTCTGCTTTGATTTTATAATGCTATTTTTTTTTTTAATTTGCTTACAACCTTTATACAATTAGCTATGTCTTCACATCAGAGTACATAAACTAGCTTTATTTGTCTTTGAGCATTCAGGTGCTGTATCTGTAGGTGTTGTGCTACAGTTTTCACAAGGATATTCTACCTTGCAGATCTTTTTAGACAAAAAACTCTGCCTATCCTATGTGCATATGTCTCCCAAAATCCTTTTCTCTCTTCCTAGCGGCATCCCAGTGAGCTCTATGAATATTCATAATACAACTCAACAAAGGGAGGGATAGAATGTCCTGCTAATGATCAATAACTGGAATGAGATAGACTCACCTCATCAGTGGTTATACATTATTTGTAATAAGTGAAAAATTTTAAAGACCTTTAGATTTGAAAATTTGGAGGTTCAGTAGAAGGGCAAGAGATGTGAGTATTATTTAACTGTTTTATAGGATGTATTTAAAATGCAATAATATGCCCTCATTATCTTTAGCCAGGTTTCATTACTGTAATTCTACTTTCATGTTACCACGATGCAATCAGTCCATGAGTATGTATATTTTTTTATATTGATAAGATATTATTTCTTCAGGTAATAGATAAGTGCATTACATACTTCAACTGTATGATCATTATGTGTGGTAAATTTGCTAAGCACCAAATTACAGCAGTTTTGTTGAAAATATCAAACTAATTCATGCCTCTTTGGAGCTGATGTTGAAGGTCACATGCAAGACAGATTTGCTGTTCTGTGTACAGAGACCAGACACAAAAACATTCACTAAAAGCCCATATCCACATCTTTTGTATTATAGACAAATATCTTCATGCAGAGAAAACATCATGTCATTAAAGTTCCAAAGAAAATATTTTTGTTATGCTTGACTTATTAAATGTTACCATTTGTATGACTCATATATTTGACGTGTGAAAGACGTTTTCACTAATTACACAGGTGTCATATTTAAAATACTGCATTTTAGAATACCCACACTGTATGTTCACCTGCAGTTAACTAGTCATGTTCAGAATGTTTGTACGAATGCTTAGTGTGAATGTACATAGTTGTCCCTTCTGTTAATGTAGCTTTACTTTTTATGTAATGTGAAGAATTTAGCATGATTAAGTGACACTAGGAGGAAGTTAATTTCAAGAAAACTTAAAAAACTGCCATCATGTATTATGTACTTTGTATGAAATATAAATGCAAACTTCTGTGAAATGCAAAATAAAATAACTTTCCTTTCAGAAAATTATATAAAATCATGCTACTTTTGTATGCATAAATAAAACAATGCAACAACAGTTGAATTTCATAATTTTGCAGTGATCTCATGTAATTGTAACAATTAACAGAAAGGTTATATTCTTGATCAGGTGACACAGTACATTGATGGCTCCCATAGATTATTATTTACTAGAATGAAACAGATTTTCATTTGGTAAATCATTCCTAGCATAAATGTGCATCTTTGTCATAATTTGTTACAGTAGGAATTCAACTTTAGCATTCCGAACAATAAATGTGAAAATCTGCCTCTACTTTGAATTTTTATCTTCTTGCTTTAATGAAAAGTACTTGGAAAGTATGGTGTGCTTGGAAGACAAAAATGCAACAATTAAGATACATTTGTATTAAAATAAGAAACAGTGGCTGGAAATATTCAAGAGTAGGTATGAGATGAATGAGAATGAGATGGATGAGAGCTTGGCAAGTTTTGGAGAGAGTTGGGACAGAGGATAAAAAAGTAAAGAGGTAAATGAGATATGGCAGGAATACTTTTAGAGGGGAAAGTGACCATTCGCAGTCATAGATCTAATTTTCAATCTGTAAAACACCACCTCTCCTCTAATAAACCTCATTTTCTTTTCCTCATTGAAACACAGGTGTCTGAGGTAACTGACAGTAGCCCCTTTTCTGTTCTCTCCTACTTTCTCTAATCTCATTTTCATTCAATCCAAAGCTGGATGTTGCATTTATGTGCACAGTGATTTAACCTGCTCTCATGCCCACACTCTTGAATCTTCTGAGTTTTCCACTATCTGGCTACAACTACTGAGTCACTCTCAAAATAAATTTATCTGTGCTGTATACCTCTCACCTAACTCCTCTGACTATAAGAAATTCTTTGACTACTTAACTTCCAAAGTGGAGCACATTCTGACTCTCTTCCCTTTTGCAGAGATCTCCATTCTTGGAGACTTCAATGTTCACCACCAGCTTTGGCTTTCCTCTCCCTTCACTGACCATCCTGGTGAACTAGCCTACAACTTTGCTATCCTCCATTACCTAGAGCAATTGGTGCAACACCCTACTTGTATTCTTGACCATCTTGGAGATACACCCAAGATTCCTGACTTTTTCCTAACCTCTAATCCTTCTGCTTATGCTGTTACCCTCTCTTCTCCGTTGGGCTCCTCCAATCACAATCTCATATCTGTATCTTGTCCTATCGCTCCGATCCCTCCTCAGGATCCCCCTAAGCGGAGGTGCCTCTGGTGTTTTGCCCCTGTTAGTTGGGGGGGACCTGAGGAGGTATTTTGCCGATTTTCCTTGGAATGACTACTGCTTCCGTGACAGAGACCAGTCTCTGTGTGCTGAGCGCATAACAGAGGTGCTGGCATGGAGGCGTACATTCCTCACTCTTTTTCTCTACCTAAACCTTCCAAACCTTGGTTTAACACAGCCTGTTCTCCTGCTATACATGATAGAGAGGTGGCCCACAAAAGGTACTTGAGCCTTCCATCACCTGAATCTCATGCACTTTATATTTCTGCCCCGGAACCAGGCCAAGTCTATTTTCCAACTAGCCAAAAACTCCATCATTAACAGAGAGTCAAAATCTTTTAAGATCTAACTCCCCTCATGACTTATGGCATCTAACCAAAAACTTCTCCAATAACTTTGCTTCTTCTTCCTTCCCTCCTTTATTTCAAGCAGATGGCACCACTGCTTTCACATCTATCTCTAAAGCTGAACTCTTCACTCAGACCTTTGCTGACTTGGTGACTTCAATGTTCACCACCAGCTTTGGCTTTCCTCTCCCTTCACTGATCATCCTGGTGAACTAGCCTTCAACTTTGCTATCCTCCATTACCTAGAGCAATTGGTGCAACACCCTACTCTCCCTTGGACAATTCAGGGCTTGTTCCTCCCCCTCCTCCACCCTCTGACTACTTCATGCTACCTATTAAAATTCTTCGCAATGATGTTTTCCATGCCCTCGCTGGCTTAAACCCTCGGAAGACCTATGGAACTGATGGGATCCCTCCTATTTTCTCCGAAACTGTGCCTCCATGCTTGCACCTTGCCTAGTCAAATTCTTTCAACTCTGCCTGTCAACATCTACCATTCCCTTTTGCTGGAAGTTTGCCTACATTCAGCCTGTTCCTAAAAAGGGTGACTGTTCTAATAATCCCTCAAACTACTGTCCTATTGCTTTAATTTCCTGCCTATCTAAAGTTTTTTAATCTATTCTCAACAGGAAGAGAGAGAGAGAGAGAGAGAGAGAGAGAGAGAGAGAGAGAGAGAGAGAGAGAGAGAGAGAGAGAGAGAGAGAGAGAGAGAGAGAGAGAGAGAGAGAGAGAGAGAGAGAGAGAGAGAGAGATTGGGACATTTGGAAAAGACTTGTACTAAAGTTAATGTATTAAGGAAATTAAATAAGGTAAGTATAATGGGATAGGAGGTGCAGAAAACAGTAAATAAAATGAAAAGTGGAAAAGCACCAGGTCTGGATGGATATGCAGTGGAGTGTCTGAAGGCAGGTGGGGTCAGTGTCACAAAGTATTTGGTTCGATTGTTAAATATGTGTTTTCTGACAAGTATGGTACCATTGGAGTGGGCAAGTGCATGTGTAATTCAACTGTATAAAAGAAAAGGGAATAGGCATAAGTGCTCCAATTAGAGAGATCAGCCTGTTAAGTGTAGTGTATGTATGTAAAAATCTGAGAAGACACGGACAAAGTAATAAGTGATGTAAAAGGAAGCTTCAGGAGAGGGAGGGACTGTGTAGATCAAGTGTATGCTGTAAACCAGATTTGTGAAAAGTACATATTTAGCAAAAGGGTAAGAGGTATTCTGGGTTTTTATGGATTTAAAGAAGGCATATGGCAGGATTGATAGGGAGGGAATGTGAGATATCTTGAATTTGTATCATATAGATGGTAGGCTTGTAAAAGTGGTGGAAAATTTTTTATAGGAATAAAAGGGCATGTGTGAAGAAAGGAAATAACACAAATGAATGGTCTCCAATCAAGGTGGGGTTACAGCAGCCATGTCACCATGGCTATTTAACATCTACAGAGATGGTGTGGTGAGGGAAGTTAATGCTAGAAAGTTAGGTAAATAACTGGGTCCCATGGCAGTAGAGGGTGAAGAATAGTGTGAATCAATCAGTTTGTGGAAGACAGCACTGGTGACAGATACAGAGAAGTTCCAGAACTGGAGGTGAAGCAGTATATATTTGTAGAGAAATACCATATGTTTTTATACCTATGTGTTATAAACTGACTTATCTAATTGCTATTCTTTAGATAAATTGTTTAAAACAATGGAGAAAACCCCTCCACAGTTGTTACCTATCATGTGTTTTTATGCTGAAGAATGCAATACAAATTCAAGATTCTCCAATGCGCTAGAGGCTTTATTTATTTATTTATTTTTTTAGTTCATGAGACTCCTCCCTCTCTCCCTGCCATCTTACCCTATCAACATTCTATTCAGTTAACTTTATTAAGACCTGAGTTTTTAGTAAATCTTTGTACCCTGTTAATGTTAGTCTGATTCAACATTCACAGTTGTCTGTTCCTTTATCATTCTGACAGACGTATCAACTTACCTACTGGGCCACTTGCTCCCATCCTGCATGAAAAGAATTACCAGGAAGGTTACCCTTCCAAATGAATTACCCATATTTCTATAGGATATGCAAGCCACAAGACATTTGTATCTGGAGTAGCAGATGAAATAAATGAAGGGGTCTCCAAAAAAGATCGACAGTCGCGGAATAATCATGTGAGCAGTAATGGGTTGCTGTGTCCATATGTTGAGGAAATGACGACGTTAACCCATTCGCTGCGACATTACCAATCTGACACATCACTTACTGTAACTATTGGTTGGCGCCTGGTGAGATCGGCTCAAGTGTGTGGCTCTCTTTCTCCCTTGGAGTGTGGCAGGCACCCGTCACTGGGAGTGGGAACTTATCTTCTTGGTTGAGTGGGAGTGAGCTCATCCTGCTGTGTGCCAGCCGGCACCCTCAGTCCAAAGCTTCTCTCTCGGGTTCGGAACTTCAGATGCTTGTGTTTTCAGCCGAGAGAGTGCGCTGTCGTAGTCACATGGAGTTTTAGCGGATTATTTGAATAAAACAGTCTTATAAACTGACATATAAACTATGATACTTACCAGAGTAAGTTTAGCTTACGTACACGGTACACAGGAGTGGTTTTTTCAAACCCACAAACTTCACCACATCCACGGATGAGGAAACAACACCCACCAGTGACAGCGCAGGGACGCTGCCACTGGTGACAGCGTCCCAAGAAACACCGAGATGCGACACGTAAGAAGGAAGAATAAGACAAGAATGAAGAATGAAAAAAAATAAGGAAGTAAAAAAAAAAAATAGAAGAAATAAATGAGGGAAGAAGAAATTAAACACGAAAGCAGGCATTAAAATTACAATAACGTCTCATTACCTGATAGATGAGAAAGACGTAACCATCGAGAACAAGATGCGGTGAATCATCACAAGACTATCAGAACCGTAGAACAGCAGTAGATTACAAGAAGAGATACCCAGATTCACGTAATAGCAACTATATTCTGAATAAGACACAGTAGCATGTCTGCCTAAATATTTCATCAATCTTGAAGGTAAGTTTCTGTATAGCATTGTGGTTCAATTTTGCTTGACACTTTACGGGATAAATTTAATTTTTACTTCAGTCTTTGGCTTGCCTCCAAAGGTAAAAAAAAAAAAAAAAAAAAAAAAAAAAAAAAAAAAAAAAAAAAATATATATATATATATATATATATATATATATATATATATATATATATATATATATATATATATATATATATATATATATATATATATATATATATATATATATATATATATATATACAATCAAAGGCTCTCCACGAGAAGAGAAAAAGTTAAGAGATATAGTTTCTCAGGAAGAACAAAAACTTTTCGTCAGACTGTTTCTTGGAGTTTTAAGGCGAGAGCAAGGAGCAATGTCTACTTAGGAGTATAATGGTCACAAAGTCTTTATTATCTAGGAAACTTTCAGAGTGGGACGCTCACGTTTCCCTTCATCAGCAGAAATTCTGCACTTTCTATTTTTTTTATTTTTAGATCAAATATAAAGAGGTAATGTGTCCGTTTTATTTGAGGCAGTAAATTAGTGGCGGGCGTCCATTCGATAACTGAGCCCTGCTGGCGTTCAAACCTGAATGATGAAAAGCAGGTCCCGTCCCCGTCACTGATAAAACAAGTGGATATTAATTAGTAATTATCTGTTAATATTTCCCCTCCCCTCCAATAAAAAGAGTTATCTAATGCATGAAAGATTAGCAACAGCAGCGATTATTTGCCGTAAATTGACACACAAATTTCATGTTGATCTGTATATGGTCATAACCGTTCAAATCACATCGCTCGACTATTTACTAGCGGGGAAATGTCTGTCAGGCCTGAGTGATCGATTACTGTGGCAGCTGATGCAGAACTGACCCGGGGCTGTCTCGTGTCATGATGGGAAAGAAGTGAAAGTTTTTGTGTGGTGTAGGGGGTGGGGAAGGGGTATAGGTGTATCACTGATGAGGGCATTTGTGTGTGTGGGAAGGAAGAATGATAAAGGGAATGCGTACGGTTTGTGGGAAGAGAGTGCCGAGTTCATTATTAAAGGATGGTATGGTGGAAAGTGGCGTGTGTACAGAAAGGGGATTACACTGCTTTATTGCTGCAAGTGCTGCTGCCGCTTTAGATGATGAAAGGGACGCGTATGAGAGCAATCACCCTCCATTCTTTCTCTCTCTGTGAACAAAGCTTCCTGTATATGAATATTTCCTTCATTCCAAGCACCGGGAACACCCAAGGCACTCCTGCACACACCCGCACCAGGAGTCAGGCTCTGCTTATGAACGAATCTTCGAGTTCTTCAACTCCAGACGACGACACGAGTTTTCGGAGTTTCCGCCGAACGAAAAACTTGGAAAATGGAGAAAGTGGCTAGGGCAAACAGAACCGCCGCTCCGATACACTGGCCGGCGGCGCGTGTAGTAAAGCGGTTTCAGTCTCTTCAAAGCAAAAATTTCAGTATTCAAACGCAACATCTTTATATTTACTTACCGAGAAAAGGTAAGGCAAGTGAGGGATTTTGGTGTGTGGATGTGTGTGTGTGTGTGTGTGTGTGTGTGTGTGTGTGTAGTGGGACATTGCCGGGAGGGATGCCATCACTCAACACGAGGTGCTCTAAACTGTCGAACACCAAACTTGACCAATATATCTCATATCTCTCCCTCCCTCTCTCCTTTCGACAGGTCTCCTCCCTTCAACTTTCCCGACGCCTTCCTCTTCTCTCCGTCTCTTTTCCTTCATTCCTCCCTCCTGTCATCCCTTCCCTCCTCGAAGCGATATTTCTTTTCTCTACCTTTGACCGCGTAGAGAAAAGAAAAAAGTGAAGGAGGAAAAAATATCAGGGAAGAAAAATGGCTTCATCGCCTCTGATGGCACAAGTTTTAGAAGCGATATCGTGACGGTGGCGGCCTTTCGTTTGTTTTTTGTTCGATTAGGAGAGTGGTTATGTGGAAGGAAGGCAGAGAGATGGAGAGGAGGGAGGATAAAAAAATGAAGAAGAGCTACAGAAGGAGAGAGAGAGAGAGAGAGAGAGAGAGAGAGAGAGAGAGAGAGAGAGAGAGAGAGAGAGAGAGAGAGTAAACAGGAAGAAAGACTCGACGTAGAAAGGAAGGGTCACATCATAATGCTCGTAAGGAAACATGAGGAGCTAACCTACTGACAAAAAGGTGAAGTGATCGTAAGTCTAACGTGACATTAGTAAGATTTAGTGGATGGAAAAAAAATAAGATAAAAAAAAAAAAGAGGCGCCAGAGAGGACTAAGACGAACACGTACTCTAATAATCAAGGAAACGAACGACTGACAAATAAATCTCGCCTTATAACAAGTGAAACAGTTACCAAATATGACAGGGAAGCGTCTCAGCAGAGCGGGTCCGGCCATATCACGACATAGTCCATGGGGAAAAATAAAAGGGGGGCTGCCTCGTGTCTTTTTGCGCGTGAGGCTTACAATACCTCGGCCACGGGGTGCTGAGGAGGGCCACGTCTCGCCCCGACACAACCGCGCACACAGACCCCAGTTTTATGTGATACAATCTTGTCGTGGTCCAGTATTATAGCTGAGTGTGAAGGGAGACGGGTTTATTGCTGACAAGTGTTCGAGGGTATGGGGAGGGAGTGGGACAAGGGAGAACGATGAGACGGAGTGTTTCAGGAGAGGCGGAAGTGATTATACTCAAAAGCCGAACGGACTGCGATGTGATGGTGACAGGTAATGGTGGCGCTGACAGTGACTCAAATGGTGACTACAGTATTGGAGGTAACGCGCTGACACTACTGAGCTGTTGATGAAATGAAATGTAGTTACAGTAAAGGTGCTGTTTCTCGTTTTTCACTGTGGGTATTTTAATTAGTTATTCCTTAATTAAAAAGAGTGGTGGGTATTTGACTGGTATTTGAAATGAGAGTTTACACAATGACCTGAAGATATCCATACTCTAGTACTGTTGCCGATTCATTCTCTCTCTCTCTCTCTCTCTCTCTCTCTCTCTCTTGAAAGAATAATTCATATATTGATTAAAAAAGATGGATAGCCTGATATTGCTAGCTAGTATTTCTCTCTCTCTCTCTCTCTCTCTCTCTCTCTCTCTCTCTCTCTCTTGAAAGAATAATTCATATATTGATTAAAAAAAGATGGATATTCTGATATTGCTAGCTAGTATCTCCCTCTCTCTCTCTCTCTCTCTCTCTCTCTCTCTCTCTCTCTCTCTCTCTCTCTCTCTCTCTCGCACATTTTTCCCTCCCCGCCTTTCCAAGTTCGCAATGATAATAATTGGTCTCCTTTTGGCCGCCAAGAATACAGACGAGTCCTCATTAACTCGGGCGGCTAAGGAGGGCGTAATAATTAGGCTGTCCACTAAACTCATAAACCGGGAGGAATGAAGGCGTTAATTTGAAGACTTCTGCACTAAGGTAATTGAAATGTAGCGCGGGAAAGTGGGAGGGCGGGACACCTAAGGCACACCTGGCGAGACACACCTGACGGGTCACACTAGCTGGGGACTCCCGACTCCTGATTCCTGACTCTTGCCAACGCGAGGTCCTGGACGCCGCCAAGAGAATTTCACGTCAATAATTGTACATTAGCTGTGTGATTGTACGAGGAAGGTAATGTTATATGCATGTACGTATGCTATGCTTCATCTGATGTCTATCCGGCTGTGCGTCTATTAAACTGTATCTATGAAACTTTATCTTTTCATTTGTTTACCTCCACACACACACACACACACACACACACACACACACACACACACACACACACACACACACACACACACAGAATGAAATTTAATCAAGTTTTCTTCCTTCATTTTTGTCATTGCCGAACCCACTTTAGGAGTTTCAGCGTCTCCGGGCACAAGAAACTCGGGTCTTTTAACCACTCAGGATGGACAGCTGCCGCGGGTGTTGCCGCGGTGATGGGGTTCATGTGGTGATGATTTTGTGGGCACAGTGTCAGGATGTAATCACTGCTGCTGCTGCTGCTACTTTATAATTATGAATGATATCAGTAGTAATATAACAATAATAATAATAGTAGTAGTAGTAGTAGTAGTAGTAGTAGTAGTAGTAATAATAATAATAATAATAATAATAATAACAATAATAATAATAATAATAATAATAATGATAATAATAATAATAATAATAATAATAATAATAATAATAATAATAATAGTAATAAGCAGCAGCAGCAGGAGCAGATTAATAACCACAATAAAAAAAAAAAACAATAATGACGAACCTGGTTTTATGATAAACATTTAATCTGACGCGAAATTAAACAAGCCCCCCCCTTTCTCTCTCTCTCTCTCTCTCTCTCTCTCTCTCTCTCTCTCTCTCTCTCTCTCTCTCTCTCCAAAATAACGCCAGTGTAGGTCACTTTTACAAAAGAAAAAAGAAAAAAAACAACTTTATAACTGCACAGCTGGCTCTCACGAAAACAATTTAGCCGTGAGCACGAACATCAGAACCAGAGAAAAGAAAAGAGAAAAAAAATGTGGATGTCACTGACCCTAAAACAAAACTCTATATATTTTTCTTTTCCATGCGTGACTCCTGAGCGGGAAGGCGGTGCTGAGATGTGCGTAATCCAGTATAACCAAAAAATTTTAGCCCCTTCACTGTGATATGCAACAAATCACAACACTAAAAGCAATGCATGAGATTTTTATAAGGATCCATAACGAAAGAAAACGATAAAAAAAAAAGAATACATTTTTTCAATTTCTAGCCAGTACAATGTTTAGAGGTGGCAGTAGAACAAGAAAAGATGTCTCCGAGTGGTCAGTAATTAAGGAAAGATGTATCAAATAATATTTAAAGGGTTAGTTAATATTCGGTCCCCACAGATATTATGGAAGATTGTAAACATATCTACGCCTCAAGAATTAAGATGGAACATGGGACGGCTTTGTGTTGTTTGTTAGTATTTATCTATTTATTTATTTATTTATTTTTGCATGTGGCGACGGCTTATTATTCTGTTTTAGCATGTGGTAATACCTTTAATAGTCATGAAGCAATCTTTTTTCGTATGGTTATTTTCTATTTTAATTTTTTTTTTGCCGAACGTTGATTACTGTAGCGATTTTTTTTTTGTCATATAGTAGTGTCAGATTTTTTTTTAACATTAACTTAATGTGTTAATATGATGTCTATCTTAATTATCTTCTTTCAGTTTTAAGGTGAGCGGAGGAGTAGGAGGAGGAGGAGGAGGAGGAAAGCAGTGAGGTAATATTCCGAGAAGGTGATTTCGAACCGTATTGATGCTGGTGATGGTGACTCGCAGAAATGGGCGGTGAGGTGATGGAGTGGCAGCAGGGGTGGTGGCGATGGCGGTAATAGGGCCAGCGGGCGGTAATGGTGACGGGGATGGCGGGCGGGTAATTGGTAATGGGGAGCTGCGGGTGAGTAAAAGGGAGTGTGATGGTGGGCAGGCGACAATTATTGAGGAGGGTGGTGGGAGAGTGACGCGGCTAGGGGTGGAGGACAGGAGGGTCTGAGTAGCGGCACCGTGGCACCGTGGCACCCTCCGCCCGGAAATTTGCTCTCCTCGCCTGGCTTGATTTCTCCCTTCCCGCTAAGCCTTTCCGCTCCACTGTTCTCATCTTTAATTACCAACTCGCGCCTCGCAGGCCTTCCAGGAACACACGTCATTAGGTGTCCTGCATTGCCATCAAGGGGACATCGAGGAGAAACAAGCGCCATACTCGGTTCTAAGTAAGGAACCTTTTTCTATTATCAGGTAAGTTTTTTTTGAAAACGAAAATTTCACTTTTTTTTTTTTTATGTGAACCAAGAGAAAAGATATTTATCAAAAAATTCCTTGGGAATTACAGAATTTAAAAAAGATTACAGTTTCAAAACAAGAAAATTAGAATAAAAATATCGATCTAGGAAGTTTTTACAAACCAAGAGTGTGGTTTTTGACTAAATTTTACTTAATGTGAATTATGATTACCCTTGCACTGTTCTTGTGACCTCCAAAGCGTCTTTCACACTGTATATTGTCTCTTCTTTAATGATGCTGACACAAAAAACAAAAATGTTATTAGCCGGCATGAAAAATATTGTTAATCTCACCTCACAGCACAATCCGTGGCTATCTAACAAAGGCTGGGTGGAGAAATGTAGCAGTAGCATTCGTTCCTCCTTTTTTCCTATTCTGATTCCCGTTTAGTCAGTGTTTTTTGACTGGTCTGAAGCTAAAACAGTGCACTGCCTACCTTGTGAAGAGACTGGATGATAAAGAAATGACGAGAAACAGCAGTTTTGAGGAGGAAGAGGCATTTTCAATAGAAACTAGCGGAGGAAACTAGTCAAGATTTGCCACCCTATCTGACAGAATAAGGAGAGATGAATAATGTATAGGCAAGAAGATAAGAAAAGATCATAAATTTAAAAAAAAAGGGAAGAGTCTGAATATATGTTGCAATCCCTCTCCAACTGACTTACCCATCATCCCAGCTCATTAATTTGTAAGGCTTTTGTCTTGAAACTGCCTGATAACTGAGTTTATTCTAGACATCTACCACTACATTTGGGAACCAAGCTTGGCATCCTGAGACGACTTAGTTACCGGGAGCGATTGTAACTGGCAGATATACAGGAATAGATTTTATACACGTCTGAAATGTGAACAAGAGACTTCCCCCCAAAAAATACAAGCTGTTAGAATATCAAAAGGAGAGGGAGGGCTGGAGAATGAGAGGAATGGGGAGTGCAAGGATGAAACGTAAGGACAGGAACAATTAGAGACCCTTCTGGCGTGGTCAACCCCTTGAGGGAATTCCAATTAGGGAACAGGCAACATAATAGACAGAATACTCCCGGAGTGACTTCATACTACCGAGGGGTCTTCATTAGTCATTCGCACTCTATGAAGTAACTTTTCGCGTCAACCTACATTATTCCACTACAAGGCAAAGGTCTTCCAATAGCTAGAGCGAAGGGGCACTTACAGTCATGGTCAGTAATCGAGTAACCTGCCACATTCTCTTCCAATGTGTTTAGTGAATTCTCTCAGTCCAGTCCACTGATCTACGTGGTGTGTTACTAGACTTAAGACAGTGACTGTACCACGCTACCCTGGCTTACCTTATCATGACAGGAATCTGCTGCGTGAAAGGAAAGGAAGCCTGTCTCTATTACATCACCTCAGCGGCAGAACAGGAGACGAGTACCCGCATGAACAACGTATGATAAATTAAGAGACATCCAAATATTCGCATTAATATTCTATATAGCTCAGAGATCCAAAACCTTCTTTCTTTTACCTCTACAGTTGCCAAATGGTCTTGTTAACGTTCCCTACAGTTCAGCAATCCGAAACCTTCTCATTTTTTACCTCTACAGTTGTGAGTCTACGTTACGAGTCTACAGGAGTGGGTTAGTTAACGTCTCGCGTCGCCTCCTTACTTGCGTTGTCTGTTTGATGATCGCTGACAGCTCTCCGCGTACTGCGCTGTTGTTGACACCGTTGCTGCTGCTGATGGGTTGACAGATGCAAGCATCCACAGTTTCCTGTCCTATATTGTTCTGCTGTGTGCGTGTGTGTGTGAACTGGAAAAAAAAGAAAAAGAAAAGTAAAATAAAAAAAATCAACCAAATTCTTCCTGAAAAAAAAAATGAAAAACAAGCAAACAGAAATGAGAAAATAATGATAACGGAAGTACTGACATATTACGAAAAAAATAAGGAAAACAATATCAAATAAATAAAAAAAAGTAATCTTGTAAGAGTCGGTGGCAGTGGTGGTGGTAAAGGATAATAAGAAGTCGAAGTTCCTCAAATAGTTTATTATCCCGAGTCTATACCGGCGACACGACACTCACTGCACAGCGTTATAAAAGTGTTAAAGTTCCTTCTGGCACTCACTTCATGACTTCACACTTCAGCCTCTCTATGTATAGCAAAAATAACTTCTTTCTCCACTTCCTTTTACTTTTCTCATCTTTTTTTTTTTTTCTCTTCCCTCATGCATTTTTCTTCGCACTGTTTCCTGCCAGCTCGTTGCGTCAGACTTGGAGTATCACCTGAAAGACACAGTTGATTTTCCACAAATGTACACAATATGACATTACTCTGAGGTGTCTCGTGCAGTGTCCGGCGGCAGGGCAATAGCCAAGAATGATCTAAGACAGTGACGCCGTGTCCTTCCTTACTGTCATGTGGTAAAATCTGACGAGCGAAAAGTAAAGACATACATAAGAGTACATTACTGGAAGATCACTCAGCCTTGTAGGGTTAAGTAAATTAATATTCTTCTTAGGCAGCACCCTAGCACAGAGCGTCACGTTCTGCAGTTTCCAACACAAACAGACGGAGGGCGTGACACAAGAATACCCTACCGCTGGGATGCCGTAAGGCGCTGGTGGGAGTGGGAGGGGAGGAAGGGCAGGGTTTTGATTGGGCCGAGCTGTGGATGCTGGAGGAGAGCGTCAAAGCTGAGCCTGATTCAGCACGACACTGGTGGACCCTGTAGGGTGACAAGCACTGCACGGCACTGCACTGCTCTGCTCTGCTCTGCCCTCTCTCGCTTTCACTCTCGCTGTCCCTTTCACTCTCGCTCTCTCGATCTTTCGCTCTCCCTCCCCCCCTTTCTCTCTCTCTCTCTCTCTCTCTCTCTCTCTCTCTCTCTCTCTCTCTCTCTCTCTCTCTCTCTCTCTCTCTTATTAAGGGCAGCAAACACAGAACAAGCCGCTGAGACGGAGTCATCAGATAACATAACGTCAGCAGCAGTAGCAGCATGCGTCCGTGCCTTGGTGCACACACACACACACACACACACACACACACACACACACACACACGCACATACAGCTTACATGTTTAAAACACCTTACGACGTTACAATGTACACCAATGTACATACAAGCCACCGTCAGCCTCCAGCTGTGCACCGTTGGACGCGCGTCCACACGAGGAAGTGGCCACGCCGCCGCTACCCGACACTAACAAGGTACAAGAGTACGGTGTTTACCTGTGCGTATAACGTTACATCGTACACAATATTCTAAGTACATTATATAACAATGTACATTACACTCCGAGTTATAATGTGTTCTAGAATATACAAAATATTACAATCGTCACACTCAGTAATATACAGGGAGGAGCCGCTACATCCTGGCCAGGTCTTGCCGCAACAGCCGGGCCGCCACTCACGGGGCACGGCGGGCTGCACCGTCCACGGCAGAAAGGCAGCTTGGGCGGGGCGGGGCGGGGCAGGGCGGGGCAGCTGGGTCATGGTCCCCATACGCCACGAAGCACTAAAGCAAAACTCAGTCCGCTAGAACGACTTTGACGGACTGCCCCACGCCCGCCGCACATTTTCTCACAATGGGCGACTGTTGTATAGGAACGCTAGTGGGAGTTTCTTTTCTGCGTCCTGCGGGTCTTTATGGCCATAATTAATTAGGTTCCAATATTCACCAGCTCAATAAAGAAATGTCGGGAGGTGCCTTGGTCTCGCAGGTGTGAGCGGCTGAGGGCGCCTGGGATCCTGCGTCTTTACCCTCGGATTACCTTTCAAAGGTGGACTTAATCACCAAATCAGGTTTCCTGTTCGGGTCGCATTACCTTTCAGTCCAGTCCATTCCGCCGCTCTGGCCCTTCGCGCCACGACTAACTGAGACCTCTATTGAAGCCCAGTATCACGCGGAAACTCGAACGCGAGAGGACCCTCAGCTAGCTGCTCACAGTCCACTGACAACAGACAGACCTACGGACACCAACAATAACAACAACGACATCAATAACAACAACAATATTAATAGCACTACCACTCAGTCTTTAGGTCACGTTAACACCATCAGGAGACATGACTTTTGTCTCTCCCTTCTTGTTTTTGTTTTTCCAGTCACATGTTGAAGTGAAAGAGGTGATCTGGTTGGTCTCTGTGCCGTGGTGAGCTGGCTGGCGTGGAGTGGCGTAGGCTGCCAGGGCGGTGAGAGCGGCGGGCTGGAGCGATGTGGCCGTGGGCGGGATGGGCGGCGGTTTAGCCAGACCCCCGCCGAGGCAGTCAGCTAAAAAGATAAAGACTTAATCGTCCACAATCTGGAATTGATCTGGCACGTTAGGAGAACCTCAGGCTGTCTTTAGATCTGGGTGCCATCTCCTGCCAGCGCTCTCTCTCTCTCTCTCTCTCTCTCTCTCTCTCTCTCTCTCTCTCTCTCTGCTATAATTAGAATATTCAGAGGAAAACGTGAGTTTATTGATTGATAAGAAAACAACAATAAATTATATGTACTATTTTTCCTCTTAATACTATTGCTACTACTACCACTATTATTATTATTATTATTATTATTATTATTATTATTATTATTATTATTATTATTATTATTACTAGTATTATTATTATCATTTTTATGATTATTATTATTATTATTATTATTATTACTATTATTATTATTATTATTACTATCATTATTACTATCATGGTCATTATTGTTGTTATTGCGGTAGTTGTAGTAGTAGTAGTAGTAGTAGTAGTAATATTAGTAGTAGTAGTAGCAGCAGCAGCAGCAGCAGCAGCAGCAGCAGCAGTAGTAGTAGTAGTAGTAGTAGTAGTAGTAGTAGTAGTAGTAGTAGTAGTAGTAGTAGTAGTAGTAGAAGTAGTAGTAGCAGCAGTAGTAGTAATAGTAGTAGTAGTAGTAGTAGTAGTCATTACCACTATGCGACAAGCTCTTCCTTTAAGTGATGATTGACATAAAACGAAATGATAACGAAATAAAGAAAACAATAACGAAAGTAATAACAGAATTATGAAATAAGAGACGAAACTATGTAAATTTCCCACAATCCCTTTACAGCTTTCTGGTAATAAAAAAAAAAAAATCTTTGGACAGATTCCCAGCACTCCATCATCGCCTCTTTTCAATACCTTCTTTTTTGATTAAATTCTCATTTATTTATTTCTTACGACACGGGAAGAGCCGGAAGAAGAAGAAGAAGAAGAAGAAGAAGAAGAAGAAGAAGAAGAAGAAGAAGAAGAAGAAGAAGAAGCGGAAATACAAAGACACGACTTCAAGGCCACCATTGCATCGGGATACCAAGATGGAATGCAATCAGGGTGTGGTGTTCCCAAGCAGTCACTGAGTGTTCGAGGAGCAAGCAACATTTTTTTTGAGGTTTTTAGTAATGTTACATTAATCAAGAGATGTGAGAAAGAAAGTGAAGGAGGAAAGAACTATTCAAGATCACTGTACCCTAACCAGTAAGGATTATAATGACAATTTTAATAATAAGACTTAAGAATGTCGCAATGACGAAAGATGTAAAGTGGTCATGTTATAGAAGGTTTCGCTGTTATAGTTCATTAGTCACATACACACGTACAAGCTCGTATACTACCTAGACAACACTGTACGATTCCACTGATAGAACGAGAAGCAAGTGTGTTCCATGTGACAAGGGTGGCCGAGCGTACCATGGTAAATTGTTAATGTACTATCTGTTATTGCTACTCTTGGTGCTACGACTGAAGGTGGTGATGCATGAACTACGGTACTCATCAGTAGAAATAATAAAATCAACACTGACGCTATTGAAGAAATTTTGCATCCTCTCTCTCTCTCTCTCTCTCTCTCTCTCTCTCTCTCTCTCTCTCTCTCTCTCTCTCTCTCTCTCTCTCTCTCTCGGAACCTCTCACAATTTTAAATCTTTTCCTTCCTTTCTCCGATACGGTTTTTTTCCCTTCTCATTTTTCCTTTACTCTTTTCATTTATTACTTCCTCCCTGCTGGTTCCTGTTGGCCTCGATAACTAGGGCGATGAATATGAGAGAGAGAGAGAGAGAGAGAGAGAGAGAGAGAGAGAGAGAGAGAGAGAGAGAGAGAGAGAGAGAGAGAGAGAGAGAGCGCCATGGAGATTGTAAGAAGCATGAGAGGCGCGCTTAGGTGGAGCAATTAATTACAAATCTTAATCCTTACAAAGAGCAAGGCGAGGCTTGGGGGAAATGAAGGGCAGGACGGCAGACAGCCTTTACGTGAACAAAAGCAAACAGAACTGAACAGAAAAATGCTCAAGTTATGAAATGCCATGTAAAAGTGTCTCTTGGCCTTGAGTGTGTATGTGTGTGTGTGTGTGTGTGTGTGTGCGCTTCTTTCATCTTTGAGAGCAAAAGTATAATTTCGTAATGCTTGCTTTACTTACCTGCAGCTGGGTGCTGGAGGGCGAGGAAGAGGAGAAGGAGAGGAGGTGGAAGAGGAGGACGTGGTGGTGATGGTGCTACTGGCGGGCAGGGGCGGCGGTTGAGGCACTTGTATTCTGCTTGTGTTTTTGTTGCTGCTGTTGCTGTTGCTGCTGCTGATGATGTTTGGCTGTCTCAGATGGCTTTTTCAGGATGGATTTTAGAGGCTCAGCTGCGGAACCTCCCGAGGGTGGGTGTCTGCCGGCGGCGGGCCCTGGGGAGTCGCTGAAGGAGTGGTGGCCGCTACTGTGAGACTTGGAACTCTTGCTGGGACCTCTGGAGGATGAGGACGAGGATAAGGACGATGAGGAGGAGGTGGGAGGGGGAGTGCTAGTGGTGGTGGGCCGTGCAGGAGGCGGGGATTTAGAGTTGCGAGAGACTGACGAGGTAACAGGGGGTGGCAGAATTTCACAGGGCGGTGGCAGGAGCTCACAGGGAGGCGGGATGACGTCTAATGGAGGCGGTAAATCCTCTAGAGACGGTGGAGGGGCAGTGATGATGGGAGGAGAAGTAATGATGTACAGAGGTGCGGTGACGTGCGGGGAGGGCGCTGTGACGTAAGATAAAGGTGCCGAGCAGGGAGGCAGGGAAACAGAGAGGGGTGGTGAGGAGGCGGCGTGCGGCGGTGAAGCGGTGACATTAGACTGTGGGGTGGAGGCGTGGGGCGACTGGGAGGTGCCGAGTGGAGGGGAGGCTGCGGGGTGAGGCTGGGAGACTGTGCCGTGCTGCGTGACTGTGATGCCTTGTGGTGCTGCAACGGTGCCTGGACTCTCAGAACAACAGTCGAGTCTGCAGGAGGTGGGAGAGGAGTTAGTCTCTCTCTCTCTCTCTCTCTCTCTCTCTCTCTCTCTCTCTCTCTCTCTCTCTCTCTCTCTCTCTCTCTCTCCGCACCAACTCTCACACGTTCTAAAATAATGACCCAATGTGACTCTCCATTGACCAAGTGATTAAATTTCCATAACTGACCTCATTTGCCTTTGACTGACCAATCAATTCGAAATTCTCGCTATTACCGCGAGGTGTTTGCGCGTAACTGAACCATTATCCTCAAAACCCGCCCGCGCTACCTTCATGTGACCTCCGCACTGACCTTGGCGCCGACCCCCGGAGCTGCTGGGCCTCGTAAGACTGCTTCATGTGAATTAGCTGCTCCTGAAGACACCGGTATTCCCTCAGGAACTTCTCGAGCTGCGCCGCGTGGTACTCGAAGCGGTAAGGGTCCGGCGCGCAGCCCCCCTCCCCGCTGACCGCTGCACAGTGACTCCTGGGAGGGGGAGGGTGAAGGAAAGGGAAGGTGAGAGAGGAAGAAAAAAAGTAGGACCGGATCGGAAGTGAAAAGAAGAGTGGAACAAGCTCAAAAAGGAATAAACTTACACACAGACACACACACATTCCCACACATAAAAAAAGAAAAAGAAAATATATTATCAGAAACTTTATGAACAAGTAACACAGTTATAATACCAGAGAGAGAGAGAGAGAGAGAGAGAGAGAGAGAGAGAGAGAGAGAGAGAGAGAGAGAGAGAGAGAGAGAGAGAGAGAGAGAGAGAGAGAGAATACACTTACAGAAAAAAAAACAAAAAACAAAAAACAAACATACTGCAGGTAACATCCTTTCAACACGCAGCTAAAACGTATATAAAAGCTGCACAACATCCTCTGAACTCTCCACATCTGCCAGCAAATCACAGCCATCATCCACCACTCCCCCCGTAACGAGACTGCACCAATTCACCGCGAAATTCCGAAAAAAAAAAAAAAAAGGTTACGCTTCAGTGTACAAAAGTCGAGTTATGTTTATTCTGCAAGGGAAATTTTCAGGGAGGCCAAGATTTTCTCCTTTTTCCTCATTGCTGATCATAATATTTCGTCCGGAACTGCAGTGACTTTTATAATGGTGCTCATATTTATGGTGTCTGAGGAGGAACTGCACCCACTGAATAACAAAAGCTCCAATATTGTTACCCTTTCGTGCTCCATTTAACTGAAGAACACCCATGGATAAATTAACAGGTAGCCACTGATATTCTAAGTCTTTTATATCCCCACTAACAAGAACCCATCGATACCCTTAGTACTTCCATTAATCGAGGAACACCCCTGGCTAAACTTTAAACAGTCAGCCATTAATATCCTTTGTACTCCTCATTGATAAACAGTTCCCTATCCAAGTCCTTTGTATCCCATTGACTAACAGGAATCCATCGGAATCCTTTATACACTCTATCAACACACACCCGCAGATATCTGATAAACAAGTGACCATCAATATTCCTTATTAAGAGGCGATAACCTTTCACTGACGCACCCCCACTGAAACCCCTACGTGAGTGGCGTGTGCTAGTCTGAACGCCCTTTCACAGTACCCTACTTATACACAGCGTGATAATGATTGGTTAGCGAGAGAAGCTTATTGTAGAGACTAACCGAGTGTAGTGGTATAGAGTGGGTAGTAAGTACTTAGAAAGCTGCGATGACCTTTCTGAGATAACAACATAGTCAGGAATAGTCTATGTGCGTGTGTGTGTCTGTGTATGTGTGTGATGTTGTTTCGCGTGTATACAAGGCTCTGGGATGTTCATGAAAATGGAAATAATAAAGTAATGGGAAAAGAGGATGCTTAGCGGAGGCCACATGGAATTGAATGGGCAATCTTGTAAACCAGGCGTGTCTATTTGCTCTCCTGATGAGTCTGTTGGGAAGGACTCGGTTGAGATTGCAAGGTATGTACATTTACTCGTAAATCCAAGAGGGAAAGAAAAAAAAGTGAAGTATACTGGATTCAAAAGAACGAAGAAAATAATAAAGACGAGGAAAAAAAAGAGTAAAGCCAAAAGGAATAACAGAAAAGGCAAATATTCTTCGTCAAAAGAGAAAAAAAAAAAAAAACCGCAAACTAAAAATATGAAGATTAAAAATTGTTGAACCATCACGTAAAATAGGGAGAAAAGCATGAAGTATATATTGATTCATGGGTGGGAAAAATCATGAAGACGAAAAATGAAAAGAAAAATGAGCAAAAGGAAAGGGTCGTGACTTAAATTAATAAAAAAAAGAAAATAAAAAAAAATATACATTCAGCATCAAGAAGGAAGAAAAATTCAGTATTCGATCCAAGAAAAGAATGAAAAATAGTAAAAAAAAAACAGAGGAGAAGGAATTGCAAGAAAAAAAAAAAGATTCGTGGTTAAAATAAACTTCTCCCAAAAATAATAATATATATGTAGGAGGGAGGGAAGATCAGCATATATAAGAAAAAAATAACAAAGATGCAAGGGAATAAGAGCAAAAGGCGAGGAGTCGTAGTAAAAGAACATGAAAGAAAGATAAGATTTATACAGGAGAGAGAGAGAGAGAGAGAGAGAGAGAGAGAGAGAGAGAGAGAGAGAGAGAGAGAGAAAAACTCACTGACATTAAGATGAAGATGTCATTTGGTGCCTTTTTGAATTATCCCTCGCGTCCAATGCTGAGTAATAAATGCTAAAAGGAATAAGAAAAATGCAAATACTCAGGGAAATGCACCAATGTAGAAACACTTCCTGGCAAAAATGTAAAGAGAAAATATAGCGCAATGATGATGATAACAATAATCCACCGAAATAAAAACATTTCATCCTAAAAAATGCACAAAAAGAAAATAAAACGTAATCATGATAATAACAACAATATAAAAAGAAAGTTAATGTAGAAAATAAGAACTGAAAATAAATCAAATACCCCCAAAAAATATATATCACTGAGGGAAAGGCAACAGAAAAACGTTGCGAGGAACAGAAAACGGGTACACACACAAGCAAAAAACGGGGGAAAAAAAAATACAGGGAAGAAATAATAAAAAAAGAGCCACACAAACACTAAATAATCAGAATATGAGCTTCAAATACGAGAGAGAGAGAGAGAGAGAGAGAGAGAGAGAGAGAGAGAGAGAGAGAGAGAGAGAGAAAAATATGCGATGAAAGGAGCAGACAGAAATTTCAAAGGTAAAAAAAATAAAAAAAAGAAAAAAATTGCATCAACATAACGCGACTGATTTTCTCCCGTGTCGGTAAAATATGCAAAACGTGGACGAGGAATGAAAAACTAATGAAGGAAATGATGAGATTCAGGAAAGATGCCTGGCAAACGTATTAAAAAAGCTTCTCTCTCTCTCTCTCTCTCTCTCTCTGTGTGTGTGTGTGTGTGTGTGTGTGTGTGTGTGTGTGTGTGTGTGTGTGTGTGTGTGTGTGTGTGTGTGTGTGTGTTTGTGTGTAGAGGAGGGAGGTCTTTAGGTATACGTCAGATGTATAGTGCAGTGTATACGTATATCAAATTAAGTATATATGCGCATATACTTATATAAGGGAACTCAGCCGTGTAATGAAGCAGAGCAATGAATTTTTCACCTTTAAAAAAGAAAAAAAAAACATATATAATAGCGAGAAAAATGCAATAATGCTTCTTTCCCTGAGACATGAAATCCAGCAATAATAATGAAGCAATAATATGAAGAGTAATATCAACAACAACAACAACAACAACAACAACAACAACAACAACAACAACAACAACAACAACAACTGCACAACGAAAAAAAATAAAGGAAAAAGAAAAAAAAGAGGAAAGGCCAAACACACCAACGAAAATCAAAGCAAAAAAAAAAAAAAAGAAAAAGGTAAAAAAGGAACTCAACCATGCGACCGAGAGAGAGAGAGAGAGAGAGAGAGAGAGAGAGAGAGAGAGAGAGAGAGAGAGAGAGAGAGAGTCGCCACGCTTCATCATTGCATTTCCATACCCCGGAGCCTGAGCTAGCAGAGGGATGGTGGCGGCGGCTGGCAGTGTTAGCGGTATATGGCTGCGCTGCTCCTCCACCCGAGCTCATAAAGAACCCTTAACGATGCACTAAATATCTTGATTTCAACATGAATCAATAATCTCCCTCTCTTTATGCCCGCCATCTATTTGCCTCTCCAATATCCAAATGAAAGTGTTGTCGAATTTATGGACGGGTATTATTGCCAGTGTTCAAAGGTCGGCTCGAAATTAAGAGGAAAAACTTCAGACCCGTAACAAATTCAAACATGGGAGAGGAATGGAAGAGAGGAGAGAGCGGGAGGGTTTTGTAGATTACGTGGTGGTAGCAGGAATACTATGTTAATGCGAGGGTCTTACTTTTCGTACTTTCCAATAGCTACACGTCTCTCTCTCTCTCTCTCTTGAATGGCTCTTCCCGCCGGCCGGCATCCATGTAGCTCAGGTTTGATGTGGCGGGAACTTTAGGATCGAAGCGGGGAGATGTAGCTATGAGATGTGTGTGTGTGTGTGTGTGTGTGTGTGTGTATGGGTGGGTGTGTATGCTCTTTCCTGGTCATTCCCTCACTCTCTCCGCATCCGGCTCCTCTCTTCAGCTTTTGATATATCTTTGTCTTTACTTCCTGATTATTGCCTTACACTCTCAGCCGCCCGTATCTACTCCTTCCTTTAAATCTACCTATATACTCACTATAAGCCGTTATCTCCTTCTTTTCTCCTGTGCGTGTCTACTTTCTCTTCCCATAATGCCTCCTTCCTTTTCCTCACTCCATCCTCCATCTCTATATACTGGCTACTACTTTCAGCCCTCCCTTCCTTCCACTCTACAAGGATATACATTATTGCTACCTGCTTCTCTCTACCGTCCTTGTAGTTGCTCTGTCCTTTGCTGTGAGTTTTCTACTGCGTTTCTTTCAGCAAGTCTGGTGAATAAGTCCAAAACAAATTAACAAAAAGAGAGAAAAGGAGAGAGAAAAAGGTGGAAAGTATCGTGAGAGGCATAGTACGATTGGTAGGATTTGTGGAAATAGTTACGTAGGTTTGTATGGAAAGTGTCGTACATAGCGATAGCAAAAGCAGTTCCACTCTAAATACAATTCGTCTGTGAGTAATTGTCTCGTCCATTATAGACAGCAAATTAGATTGTACGTATTGGAGAAGCTTTCATGCCTTTTTGCACATCACACTAAGTAGCGTTAGTTATTCTCTTAAATACAAACGTGTCGAAGAGAAATAAACGTATTTGAGATTGTTCTTTAAAGTGTTTTAGTGAAAAAAAAAGAAGGAAAAAATGAGCAGGAATAGCTTATATGAGTATCCTGTCTTGGGGCAATGCTTAGAGAAGAGAATAAAAAGATACCAAGAGAAAGCGAAGCCGCAGGAAAGGCAAGAAAAAAATGGCGAAGACTAACAAAGCGACACCTTGGAAAACGAAACGGATGAAAAAGAAAAAAAAATGCAAAAGCTCGCTCCGAAAACACACACACACACACACACACACACACACACACACACACACACACACACACACACACGCACGCACACTTTTCTGCAGTCTCTACATCACAGCCTGGTCGATGTCTAGGAATCAACAAGCAAGTCCACGCCGTGATTGCTCAAACGCCGACAAGCGGGAGCGCTTACGTTCGTGTAACATCCAAAACACGTCTCGCTATTTCGCCGCGAAGAGAAATTTTGTGGTCGTGTGTTTGTGTAGAGTTTATTTCTTTATCTTCCATTCCTTGGGGGTTGAATTTCAAGCCACAGTGAGTGTATTGCATGATATTTCTGAGTGATCAACTATTTTTTATTACATTACGGCGACAATTTCATCACCAGACTTCGTGTTACTCCATTTTCGACAGATTGTTTCTCCTATGCAAATCCCGTCAGGCTGTCTGGTCTCCTTGATAAAGGCTGAAGGCATTGCTAAATCCTGGCAGCGTAAAGGACACTTTATTATTTTTTTTCGGGCTAAATGATCAATAATAAAGTGTTGTGATCACCATATGTAAAATTTAAGCCAGACTAGATCAATCTTACGGTAGCCTCCGACTTCTCTCACCAGCGCTTGTCTATACAAACGACTAAGCTTTCCTGCAACCCTTCATTTGAAGTAACAAAATCTATCAAGCTCTGCCTAAACAATTTTCTAGCTTATAGAGTTCAGAAGAAAAGTGAATTGCTGCTGAAATAAAACCATATATGTTAACCACATTCAGGAATCAAACACCTGTAAGGAAACACAAGATTTAGGCTTGTATTCCTGAATACTTGTCTCTCATAAGGACCATTTTCAATGACCAGAGATAGGAATAGTCTTATTTCCATGAGTGTTTTCTTCCACTGACGATATAAAATTCTCGTACTATCAGTAGAATCATGAAAACACCCACTGAAACTCCTTAGATTGCTGAAAGTTGTCAAGAAAACACGCCGAAAGGTTTGTGAATGGAGACCTTGGCCACTGCATTCTTACAATTCATGACGCAGTTTGAGATGGTTCAGCAGGGTTGAGGCCACCTGGAGGAGGGCTGAAAGAACTTGAGGCACGAGCAAGGATTCGCCCAGTGACTGCCTCATTATCCAATCCCCGCCATCAGTCTTCCCACCATCACAAAGACGGCTTTCCTGAAATACCTCCAAGACCGACGTGGAGGTCCGGCCAAGGTCCAGGCATCAGTTCAGGCTGACTAATGGTACCGCCGCTACGTCAGTTACAGTACAATCGTGAGCAGAAACAGAGTAACGTGCTGCACTATGCTGCATTTTGTATTTTCCTATGATTTGAACACTTCTAATCTGCTCACTGCTTTCTAAAATAGACAGATTACTGAATTCCTCCATTTTCTCTTGATTTTAATAACGTCTGATAATGCCCATTGTCTTACAAAACCAGGGTACTGACCGACTGGTATATCAGAAGACTTTTGAGAGAGAGAGAGAGAGAGAGAGAGAGAGAGAGAGAGAGAGAGAGAGAGAGAGAGAGAGAGAGAGAGAGAGAGAGAGACTTGTGATGCTGGAAAAAAAATAATGAGAATCAACTTGGTCACGCCTCGAAGACAGACAATATTCTCCACTCATGTTAACCTTCCCACGAGTCCTCCCTGCGGCTCCAGTACTCAACAGAAAACGAATGCGGGAGAGCAAGGGGGACTGACCTGTGCGCCAATATGAGGTCCTGCCTGGCGTTGCGGGTGGTGGCCGGTGTGGTGGGTGGCGGGAGGACACTGGGGCAGGGCGTGGGGCGGGATGTGGGCGTAGGCGTGACAGGCAGCTTCGCTCAGCGCTAGATTGAGGGCGCTAGAGGACCTGCAAGAGTTATTTTTTTTTAATTCGGGTTGAGGAAATGTGCATTCTGATGATTTTTCCTTTATCTGTGATTTTGACCTCACTGGTAATCCTCTGCATCATTGAAATTCAATCTTGTTTTGCAAACATTTTAAGCAAAAATTTTTTTTACCGTCCGGGTTTAGTTGAACTTCATTTTTATTTTTGAATTTTCGTGTGTGTGTGTGTGTGTGTGTGTGTGTGTGGTGTGTGTGTGTGTGTGTGTGTGTGTGTAAATCTTTGTCAACAGCTACTGAATTACTTTAGTTTAAAATTACTGTGAGTGGTTTCAAACATAATGGTGTGTGTGTGTGTGTGTGTGTGTGTGTGTGTGTGTGTGTCAGTACTGCTCAAGATTCACCTGTAGCTGGCGGTCTCGTGCAGGTGGTGAGGCAGTGGTGGCGGCAGTTGCGGCTGGTACTGGAGGTGGTGGTGGTGATGGTGGTGGTGGTGACCCGCCTTGCCTGTCACCGTCGCCGCTGGCGCCGCCGCATTCACCGCCACCGTCGCCGCTTCCTCCTCTTCCGCTCTGGTCGGGGCGTCGCCTTGACCGCGCGTTCGCCTAGCGGAGGCAACCAATTGGTAATAGAGTATAGTCACTGCTCGTCTGTCACAATACTCGTTTTAAAGAAAATAACATAACAGGACTTTTATAATAAATAATTTCTACCTAATTTTTTGGAAACCTTGACGTTTGTCTCAAGATAAACGATTTATAGTAAACATTTATGGACAACACCACTTTGAAAATAAGCTTAGCACACTATGCCCTGAAAACTGGTAAACTGGTTCCATCAGTATGACAAGTACCTAATGAACTGAGCGATGCTATGAGAACGCAATGCCTCTACATTCAGGGCAGGGAAGGAGGAGAGGATGAAGCCAGGCAAGAAATAGGTGGGGAGAAAAGGTCTTATATATGTACATGGCTGTGCGAAAAATGATTGAGCACATCTGAGGCGAGTTATATTCGTGGGGTGCAGATTGGAAGGGCAGGAAAGGAAAGCAGGGGGACGAGGAGGGTGGTAGGCAGACGAGAGAGTGAAGGAAGGAAGAAGACACCGATAGCATGGAAGAGGAGAGAAGAAGGAAGGGATGGATGAAAGAGGAGAGGAAGGAGGGATGAAAGAGGATGGATGGAGGAAGGCAGCAGGAAGGCAAGGTTTACGTAGGAGGGAGGGAGAAGGGTATCGCATGACAGAAGCTTCCAAAAAAAGTGAGGTTCAACAAGAAAATTATGAAGAAAGTAAGGAGAGAGGAAGAAAATGAAAAGAGGAAGAAAATAACAAGTAAAAGGGGTAAAATTAAAGGATGAGAGAGAAAGCGAGAGAGAGAGAGAGAGAGAGAGAGAGAGAGAGAGAGAGAGAGAGAGAGAGAGAGAGAGAGAGAGAGAGAGAGAGAGAGAGAAATGGGGATATATAACATGTGGAAGAGGGCATAATAGTGGAAGCTACGGTATTTCCTTTACGCGAATGGCTGCAGTCACCTCTGAAGGAAGTAGGGCGCACCACTGTTAGTTTGTAGCCGTGTCTTGGGAGGAATACCTGTCATTGTGGTGTTGTGTATAAAAGCAATGTAAACCTAATGGGTAGTCTGTATAACATGGCAGGCTGGCTAGTTCGGTGGGTAAGAGTTCCGGAGCAGCTTTATGGCCGGAGAGTGCAGTGCGGTGCATCGCTGCGGCATTCCAGCTGCTGTAAAAAAAAAAAAAAAACAGAACTAAACTATGAAGGAAAAAATGTGAGCAACTTACGTTCTAGGTAGGGTACAGTAGGACGGGTTGGGTGTGTGCAGCGGTAGGTATGTGGCGTGTTGCTGCATCTCCTGCTGCTGCTGAAATTGTTGCTGTGGTGGCAGATCGAGGAGGTCGGGGTAGTGTCCTCCATTGGTGCTTGCTGTAGCAGCTTGAGATGCCGAGCGGCCACACAGCCTGTGTAGCAAGACGTCTCTGCTGTGGTAGACAAGCGGGTCCTTCCAGCGAGTTGGGTCTTCGAGGGTTGTTCTCACTGTTCCGACACCAGACTTGGGGATTTCAACATACGAGACCGTGCTCGGGGCAGCTATTGGGTGAGTCACAGGAACGTCCACGGATTCCTGTCGCCGACCTTCCGCTCCGCTTGCTTCCAAAGCTTTACCAGGAGCAGAGGCCTCCCTTAACATCCAAGGCGGCTGTATTTGTTGAGACCTACGAGAGGAAGACTGCTCCTCCATGTCGCTGGTGGGGACAACCTGGTAGCCAGTCAGTGTATGGTGCTCACCCCCGTCAGACCCCCTCGAGGTCTGTGGAGTGACCAATTTGTCATCTTCCTGGCGCGGCCGCCGAGTACTTCGGACCTTACAATAGATAAGAAGGCAGGATGCCAACAACACTACTGCGAAGATGGAAATGCCCCCGACGACGCCGCCCTTCATGTAATAGGAGTCGTCCACTGTGGCCACACGGACCTCCGCCACCTCGTGTGACACTTGTAGCGTTAAATTGACCTCACCCCTTCCAGCTCGGTTTTCTGCCAAACACCTGTACGTCCCCTGGTCAAAAGGGGCTACGTCTGAGATGGTGAGGTTTGAGACATACACTGGATGCTGGGGACCGAACACCTCCACCACCATATACCGCTGCGCCTCTGTTGCGTTCTGCAGCGGGGCGTCTCCAACCAGCCACGTGATGGTCGTTTCTACTTCGGACTCCACACGGCACGCCAACGACACGTTTTCGCCCTCAGCTGCCAACACTCGGGGAGCCACGGCCGTTACTACCGGAGCGCACACGAATTCATCTTCATCAAGAAGCTGCCAGTTGTTACCTGACAACCAGCGCGGAAAAGAACACACTGGAGGAATTGTTGCAGCCAAATTCCTTGCCTGCATCCACTTGCTCAGAGGTCTCAGGTGACAATCGCAGCGCCACGGATTGCCGTCCATGTGAGCTACACGTAGCGACACTAAAGCCTTCAACTCGTCGGCGTCCAGTGACGCCAGCTTGTTGCCGGAAAGGTTGAGCACCCCGAGACTGGCGAGGGACCTGAGTGCACCGCTCTCGATTTCCGAGATGGTATTGTGACTGAGGTCAAGCTGCACCAGGTCAGGGACGGGCAGGAAGGCGGAGGCGGGGAGGACGGTGAGACCGTTGTGGGCCATCCGCAGAACCCGCAGCCCAGGGAGGTCTGCCAACGCGTCTGACGGAACGCCCTGCAGGTAATTGTTGCTGAGGTCCAACTCTACCACATTGTTGAGCATCCTGAAGGCGCCTTCCTCTAGCTTGATCAAATTGCAAAAGTTAAGCCACACCTTCTGTAGGTTGACGAGGCCCGTGTACACAAAGGAGTCTCGAGGAAGGATTTTGAGATTGTTGTGGCGCAGATCCAGCACCTGGGTGGAAGGGTCGAGGCCCCGCGGAATATCGATGAAATGCGCGTCGCGGCACGTCACCACCTCCTTGCCGTCACGCCACTTGCACTCACACACTTTCGGACAATCAGCGAGGGCCCCAAGGTGGGTGAAGGCAAGGGCCCAGAGCCAGACCCAGAGCCAGACGGTGCGGGCCCCGGGCGGAGACAGCGGGGCACGGCAGCCCGGCCCCGTGTTCATGGTCCCCGCTGCTGACGGCAGCCGCGACCCCTGGGCGGGACACCCACCCAGCTCATGCCGCCCACAAGCTCATGGGCCGCCCTAATCACGCCCAACTTAAGAGATGTCAAATCGTGCTTTTCCTCCTCCTGCCAACGCCTCACGAGCACCACGACGTGCACTACGCTTCACTAGAGAGCGTCTCTCTCAAGGCTGAGCCACTCACTGGCACCCTCACTGTGCTGATGACGCTCTCACTCAGCCAGTCATGCTGTTCCCTGAATGACAACTCTCACCAACGACATCTGTTTACGAGTCCATTCAAGGACGGCCACGGCCCAGCTGAGTACTTTCATTCAAGCAGGAGCCGCGGTGGCCACGCACGAAGACAACGTCACCTTCAACTTTACCTTGTGGGAGTCTGAGAAAAAATCAGCAAGACCTTCTCAATAGACTTGGAATGCTGGGAATGATTCAAACTTGGGTAGATTCAGTCTTGGAATGTTTCTGTGGAGGATGAAGGCTGCTACACTTCTCTGTAGCCCGGGCAGATGGGCGCGGCGAGACACATTCTGGAAATGAAAACACATGAAATACGTAGTGAAACGAAAATAGAGCGGTGGCTGTGAAATACAGATAATGCCAGCAATACCAAAGAAACAATATCCTTTCATCCTAGAATATACAAATCACACTTTCTCTTCATCCCACTCTCTCTCTCTCTCTCTCTCTCTCTCTCTCTCTCTCTCTCTCTCTCTCTCTCTCTCTCTCTCTCTCTCTCTCTCAATTCTCTCTCTCAACTCTCTTTCAAACGTGCGTGGGGCGGAGTAATGATTTTTCCCCCTCCCTCCTATGGCCAAGCTCTCACGACGCAACCGGAAAAATATCAAAAACATTCCCGCAAATTTCGAGCCCCACAATTCCTCTGGTAATTTGGGTCGCAACACAAATGGAAGGATTACCACAACACTCGCATACTGGGCAGGAAGGGCGGGAGGGGCGGGGCGGAGTGTGTGGCCCCCCAAAAAAGGACACCAAATCACCCTAACAACGGATTTGCGTGTGATCGACACTAACCACTGCCCGCACGCTCCAGCTGATGGACGCGAAGAGTGATGGATGAGGAGGGGATGAGGTACTGCAGTGGTGATTGATATGGAGGTTGCGGTGGGTAATGCATGCTGTGGATGAAGACGTAGAGGGAAGGAGGAGGGGAGGGGAGGGGAAGGGAGGGAAGGGGAGGAGAGAGAGAGAGAGAGAGAGAGAGAGAGAGAGAGAGAGAGAGAGAGAGAGAGAGAGAGAGAGAGAGAGAGAGAGAGAGAGAGAGAGAGAGAGAGAGAGAGAGAGACAGACAGAGAGAATTGTTAGTTTATAAAGAGGATATCTGTTAATTCATTAAAATCTGCGAGTAAACAACGTTAGAGAGAGAGAGAGAGAGAGAGAGAGAGAGAGAGAGAGAGAGAGAGAGAGAGAGAGAGAGAGAGAGAGAGAGAGAGAGAGAGAGAGAGAAGCAGATACAGAAAGAGAGAGAGACAAGCAGATACAGAGAGACAAACATATAGATACACACACACACACACACACACACACACACACACACACACACACACTGAACGAGGAAGCGCAAGAAAACAAAGAGAAAGTAACGAAGGGCAGATATGAACAAGGAACACAAGGAGGGTGATGGATGATGCAAAGTCAAGGAAATAAAATCTGAGGAACCGAGGGATGAAAAGTGATGGATAAAAGAGTGATGACCGGGATGGGGCGTGATGGCAGGGTGCGGGTGGCCGGAGAGGGGGCGCAGGTGCCTCGGAAAAGGTATTCAAACACACACATTCCCTCTGACACGCACTAAAAAAACGGGTGAAAGATAGATAAGACACATGCGCTTTTCCTAACCTTACAAAATAAACAGAACGAATGTGTATGTGTGTGTGTGTGTGAGAGAGAGAGAGAGAGAGAGAGAGAGAGAGAGAGAGAGAGAGAGAGAGAGAGAGAGAGAGAGAGAGAGAGAGAGAGAGAGAGAGAGAGAGATCGTATGCATGTCGTCCGTATGAAGCAGGTATATTCACAGCCCCAGCTCAATTATTCAGACGAGCAGAGGGAGCGGAAAGTGATCAAACCTCAGCCTCATCAGCATTGAATCCGCCGGTCCAGACAAGACCAGAAGAGGAAAACCATGCAAATTCCTGCCCTGGAAAAATTCTTGCCTAAAAAAAATAGAAAAAAAGAAAAAAAAAAGTATTCCTTATGAAAAATTTTGACTGCAAAGTGGAAAGAGAGGAAAGAGAGGAAGGTTCGTCTGCCTGCCTACCTACTCCTCCCCTTCCACCTTTCTTTCTCTTTCTCTTTCTCTCTCTCTCTCTCTTTGGTAGCTCAGGTGCACCAAGAGGCTCCGGGAGCAGACTGCGAGGGCATCGATCGAGTGTTCTCAAAGGGAGGACTGTGAGAGTGGCGAGCCATCCGAGCCCAGGGAGCAGGCGGGTGTCGACAGGCACAATTGAATCAGATACATGGAACCAATTTAGATCACACGAAGAAAGAGAAGAAATTTCCCACTGGAGAGAGAGAGAGAGAGAGAGAGAGAGAGAGAGAGAGAGAGAGAGAGAGAGAGAGAGAGAGAGAGAGAGAGAGAGAGAGAGAGAGAGAGAGAGAGAATGTTGCCAAAAAAATAAACATCAGGGAGCGGCGTGAGTTTCAGCTGAATGAAATTTAATTAATGTAAAAGAAAGAAAAGAAAAAAAAAATACAACAGCAGACTGGTAAAAGAAATGGAAGAAAGTATATAAATATGCATGAAGAAAGGGAAGACCTGAAACATGGGAAACAAGGAAACAAAATATATATACATATGATGAAGAGCAGCCACGTAAAATCCACATGAAAACAAGCGACTGGCAAAACTAGAGCAAAGTGAAACATGAGAACAATACAAAAAGTGTGAAAGAGGAGATGGAAGAAGACTAAAAAAAAAGGAGCAGGGGAGAGAGAGAGAGAGAGAGAGAGAGAGAGAGAGAGAGAGAGAGAGAGAGAGAGAGAGAGAGAGAGAGAGAGAGAGAGAGAGAGAGAGAGCAAACAAAACTTAGCGAAACAGGACTGCATAAAAAAAAAAAAAACTAACCAAAACTGAGTCACAGAAAGAAAACGAAAGAAGATTCTAAATGAAGTTACCCAGAATGCAAAGTAGCGAACAACAGCAACAATGAAGGGAAGATGTGGGAGGGAGGGTGAACAAAATTATTTAAGTAAGAGCCTAGATTTACCCATTAAAGTTACACTATCCGTCTAGCAGTCGATGTAAGGGGACGAGAGCAGAATAGAAAATCAGACTCCCTTTTGCCCTCCTTCCACTTCTGCGGGAGGACGAGGAGAGGGAACACAATGGAATGCAAAGGAAGAACGAACAGTTGGCTCATGGCTCCCTATAAATTATAATCTGATTTAATGTAAGAGATGTGCTGGTGGAGAAGGAGGAGGAGTACAAAGGAAATCCAAACAATAACAAATCTTGAGGTCCTTACTAGTATGTTTGAGTAATTATTCTACGCTATTAGTGGGAGAGACAGCATAGTACAGAAGAAGGCCACTCTCCATCCTCCCTTCCCTTTAACCGAAGCTGGCCGGAAAAAGGAAATGGAGGAGTAGGAGGAGGAGGAGGAGGAGGAGGAGGAGGAGGAGGAGGAGGAGGAGGAGGAGGAGGAGGAGGAGGAGCAGGAGGAGGAGGAGGAAGAGTAGGAGATGAAATGAATAGCAACGAAACTTATTGAAGACAGTGTCAGAAGAAGAAGAAGAAGAAGAAGAAGAAGAAGAAGAAGAAGAAGAAGAAAAAGAAGAAGTAGAAAGAAGAAAAAGAAGAAAAAGAAGAAGATTGCACCACAATTAAATAAAAGTCTCTACTACTGATGATAACACTTCAGAAAGCAAAGCCGTGAAACTGGAAGAGTCCAAGAGAAAAAAGAGAGATAAAAAAGAGATAAAAAGATAAAAGGGAATGAAGAAAGAAACAAAAAAGACAAGAAAAAAGAAAAAAAACCCTTGAGAGAGATATTCTAACCACCACAAAAACAGACACACACACACACACACACACACACACACATAAAAAGCTGGAAATCATAAAAAAAAAAAACATAAAAGATTACATTGAAAAATATCTGAATGAAAGAATGCAAAGAGAACGAGAATTTTGTACCAGCAGGAATTTGTCACGTGCAATAAAAACACAATAGAAACAAAAAACACAATGATAAACCTCATTCCTATTCAAAAGATAACAAAGAAAAAAAAAAAAAGAGAGACCGGCTGTGAAAACGAGTGGATTGGGGGAGGAGGAGGAGGAGGAGGAGGAGGAGGAGATAGGGTTATGGTGGGTAGGGAGTGAGATGGGGTGAGGGGGAGGGAGGGACAGGTAGTGGGAAGTAATGCCATGGAAAATCAGGCATAATTTAAATTTTTTTCGCCAAGCAGAATATTCGAAAATATTCAGTGAGTAAAGAAAGAAAGGGAAAAAAGGAGAGAGAGAGAGAGAGAGAGAGAGAGAGAGAGAGAGAGAGAGAGAGAGAGAGAGAGAGAGAGAGAGAGAGAGAGAGAGAGAGAGAGAGAGAGAGAGAGAGAGGTTTCGTACTGCTGTGACGATGAGGTTGACAGTGACAAGAGAGGTGGTGGTGATAGTGGTGATGGTGATGATGAAGGGGAAGAGGAGGAGGAGGAGGAGGGAGAGGAGGACAATGAAAACGATGATAATGATTAAGACGACAAGGATGATTATGATAATGATGACAAATACCCCAAAAAGAAAGATAATGACGATGATGACAATAAAGACGACACTCCCTAATGAAACTAAGTAAACAAAGACGATAATGAAGATGACAATGACAATGATAATGACGACAATTTATCAGACTATGACAAAAATGTTGGCTTTTCCTATTTTAGTTCCGTCTCCAACTCCTTTTCCTCCTCCTCTTCCTTCTCCTCTTCCTCTTCCTCCTCCTCCTCCACCTGCTTCGGGACAAACGATGCCTATCAGGTGAAGTAGGTGACGTTAAGGAGGAGGAAAAAAAAGAGAGAAAGGAGAAAAGAGAAGAAAAAAGTAGTATGGAAGAGAAAAAAAGTAGAACTGAAGAGAGTACGAGAAAAAAAAAAGAGGTAAGGAAAGAGGACAAGGGAGGGCCGGTGAGGGGAAACAGAGAGGAAAATGATGAAAGTATGGGACGCTTAATGAGGAGTAAATGATGAGAAGGAAAGAGAAATACGAGGAGGGAGAGGGAAAAAGGAGTTTGTGGGTTGTTAGTAAGTAGAAGGGTGGAGGGTGGGCCGGTGAGAGGAGGAGGAGGAGGAGGAGGAGGAGGAGGAGAAAAAGACAACGAAGACGAGGAGGATGAACAGGAGGAGGAAGAATACAAGATGAGGAAGATGAAAACAAAGAAGAAGAACAAGAAGAGCAAGAAGAAGGAGAAGAAGAAGAAGAAGAAGAAGAAGAAGAAGAAGAAGAAGAAGAAGAAGAAGAAGAAGAAGAAGAAGAAGAAGAAGAAGAAGAAGAAGAAGAAGAAGAAGAAGAAGAAGAAGAAGAAGAAGAAGAAGAAGAAGAAAAGAAAAAAAGAAGAAAAGAAGAGGAAGAAGAAACATTTGAAACATTCCGAAACATTGTGAAGGGGAAGAAGGCGAAGAAGACGACAACGACGACAAAGAGGAGGAGGTTGAGCATAGGGGCGTGAGGCTTCCCAGGTGTGCCCGACTCACAGGTAAAGAAGCTTCCGGGGCCTCATTACTGCTCATACTTTACCTGTGAGAGACATTTACTCACACATTTTTGTAGATGATTAGAGGAGGAGGAGGAGGAGGAGGAAAGCAATGGTAATAATGGTAATAATGGTAAGAATACGAATAAAATATGAATGGAATGAAAAAAAGAACGCGAATAATGGAAAGAAGAAACACAATCGCGCGCACACACACACACACACACACACACTAATGATAATGTACACAAAATAAAAAGAAAATAAAAAAAAACGAGATTACAGCAACACAAATTTAGAAAAATGATGATGAGGAAAGAAAGGAAAGGAAAGGAAAGGAGGAGAAGGAGGACGAGGAATAGGAGAGGACAAGAACCAGAACGAGGACGAAGATAAGGAGCAGCAGCAGCAGGAGCAGCAGGAGTAGCAGTATACAGTAAAAAAGTAAGTAAGTTTTATGAAGAAGTAAGCATCATTAAACTCTCGCTATGCCCGAAGTCCGT
>NC_087162.1:28015447-28030447 GCF_035594125.1 Scylla paramamosain | reverse complement strand
TGAAACAAACTTTTTCTCCTGCCTAACTCTCTCTCTCTCTCTCTCTCTCTCTCTCTCTCTCTCTCTCTCTCTCTCTCTCTCTCTCTCTCTCGCTCTCCGTAAAGCTCAAAGAGGCCGAGAAACAAGATATCAAAACTGCGGCCCATCCCTCTCACCCACCAGCTCCACCACCAAGCCAACCCTCGTAAATCTTGTGAAACAGAAGCCGCGTCTCACTCCGCCTGGCCCATCAGCCCCGTGGAGTAATCAGCTGCATGTTTAGTCTAAGCGAAGGGCGGGCAGTACGGCCGGTTATGATGCAGTGAGCCACGTTTTCCTAGGCAGGGGAAGTTGTATCTAGGGCGCCGATCATACGGATGCCGTAGTAAACAGGTTCTGCAACACGGGAGGGGGCATAACATGAGGGTCCCTTAGCTGGCTGGCCGTGTACATCTGTATGCTGCGCCGACATCACGCATGCAAATAGCTAAGTGATGTCTTCTGTATTTCTTAACGTGATACTGGTGATGGGAGAGAGGAAGGGAGAGAGAGAAAGAAGAGAAAAGAGAAAGCGTGAAGAAGTCTGACCAGCATCTATTAAGAACGCGCCTCGAAGCACTTTTGGCTCCAGATGTAAACAACAGAAAATTAAAAAGGAATCCCCCACTGTAGAATAACTGATCGCCGTACGCTGTGAGAGAGAGAGAGAGAGAGAGAGAGAGAGAGAGAGAGAGAGAGAGAGAGAGAGAGAGAGAGAGAGAGAGAGAGAGAGAGAGAGAGAGAGAGAGAGAGAGAGAGAGAGAGAGAGAGAGAGAGAGAGTCAAAAGGCCGAGCAAGGTTAGCACTCACATTCTTTCTTAATTAAGCTCTCAGGTCCTCGCAAGCAACCAGAGAACTAAGTTTTAATACACAAGAAGAAAAAAATGAAATATTCATTAGAAACGTGCAATACAAGAGTTCCCCAGGAACCCTAAAGTAAAAGACACAGATGACGGAAACAGGGATAAGAAAAACGTGAGAAAATAATGTCAAAGTGTACCAACAATCTTCAGCATTTAGACAAAGGTGAGGAAAAAAACGATCGAGTAAAAAATAAGGAAAGGAAAGGAAAGACGTGGAGCGAGAGTGAAGATTTTTGAAAAGACAGATGTCGCTTACAAAGGATTTTTTGGGAGACTGGAAATGAGACAGGAGGAGAAGTAATTGCATTCACGACTGATGGCGTATAAAGAAGAAAATAAATGATGAAAAAAAAAAGGAAGGAAGGAAGGAAGAAGGGAGGGAAAGAGCAAACACATAAAACGGAAACAATATAAAGAATATTAATATATAGGAAAATTAAGAATGAATAAAGGAAAGAGCAAACAGAAGTAGGGACAAAACAAAAAAAAATGGAATTCCAGTGTATAAGCAAAATAAATTAATTACTGAATGAATAAATGAGTACAGGAAAGAAGTGGAAAACAAATAAACCGTTGAGAACAAATGAAATAATTACAGAATAAAAAAAAAAATGAGTGAAAGAAAGAAATCAAAACAATCAAACCAATGAAAATATAAAGATTAATTGCAACGCACATGCAATACAAATTAATCGCTGATTAAACAAATAAGCGAGGAAAAGAAGTGAAAACCTACATAGCGATAGAGAAAAATGCATGTATAAGTAAAATTTATTAACTTCTGAATAAATAAACGAGTGAATGAGAGGAGGCGAAAACGAATATAGCAGTAATAATATAGAATAAAAAAAAATACAAACAGGTGTAACGGTAGGAATATAAAGAAAAACAAAATCACAGGTAACAACACAAACGGATACACGTGAGCAGGAAGTGATGTATTTTACCAATGCAGCTCGCCACGACACATTTCCGTAATCAGTGCCGGATATTCTCCACATCCTCTGTTATTCTGCCTCTTGTTAAAACTCAAAGCTCGTGTCTGGCGGTTCATGGAAAGAGGACGGTAATTTTGATGTGTGCACAGGAAAATGAATTAACAATGTGAAGGGAATAATAATGAATGCTGGAAAATAAATAGAGGTAAAGAATTACAGGTTGACTTAATGATGAGAATTCATTCGACTTTCTTACCCTTATATTTCATTGGGTACTCAGCATTTATAACACGTATGAGATAGGCACAAATGATGAAGTCAACCATTAAGTCCTCTAGTTTAAAGGGACGAGGCAGCTCCTTTCCTTCCCTCCAGCATGCACATGTTCTGTGGGAGACGAAGTCGAAGTTTGACAAAAAAATGTATTAAACGTAGTACCAATCCTTCCATTTCTAATGATTACGTTATTTTTATCATTATCTTTTAATGATGACTTTGGCAGGTTTGTCCTTGATCTTCCCTGTGCCATCAGCGACCGTTTCTCTTCCTGTCTCATAAACTGCAGCTACATCTTAACCTTCTAAATGCGATCTCTCTTTCCACACAAGACTAGCTACACTTGCACTTCACACAATCTTAAACTCAGTCACAAAAAGGACTTGCTAAAGAGTGGTGTTTGTTATTTATGTACGTAAGAGAGCGCATGCTTTTTCATCGCCTTTCTCTTTCAGGTAATGACGACTTGGTGATAACTTTGAGATATGTCTAATATTTACTTCAATTTTATATATATATATATATATATATATATATATATATATATATATATATATATATATATATATATATATATATATATATATATATATATATATATATATATATATATATATATATATATTTTTTTTTTTTTTTTTTTTTTTTTTTTTTTTCCACAGCACGTGCGCTCTGAAATGTAATAATCTGTGAAACACCACCACTCCACTTAGCCTCATCTCTCTCTCTCGATGAGGTAGATTTTTGTGGCTAGTAGCAACAGTTATTTTCCCACAGCTCTCTCCTGCTTCTTCCATTCTCAGTTTCCACGGAAGATTGGATATTGCGTTCATATCGCGCTACGCTCCCATGCTCACGGCCTTGAATCTCCAGTGGTTTGTATCGTATAAGATTTTCACTTCCATGTTATAATTCTAATTTCATATCCTTTACTTAATTATGTTGACCTTGTACTGTTCTCCGACTCTCTGAAATCCAAAGTGAAACACATCGTAATGCATAGTCATAATACATGTTCTCTTTACATTAATCTCATCTCGTCTTCCCCTGCTAGACAACACAGTGAACAAGCCTCGAGTCTCGCTATTTCCAGGGATTCGGAGCAGTTATTACAGTATCTTTACTTCTGGCCTCTTTGTAGATGTACATTTTGTTTTCTGAAGGATATATATTATTCAAATTTGCTTGAATAGAAAACTGACGTACCTGTGGGAATGCAAAGTAACACTACAGCATAAACACTTTCAATTAACCGGTAACAACCCAATTAGCTCTTCCTTAACGACTCGGGATGCTTATAACGAAGTGACGACGTTTTCTGAGCCTCTTTTTGACCATTGCATTTGAGATTTGGCTAACGATTTTGTGGCCCCGCGAAAATTGGGGTTGGGAGGGTGTTGCGGGGGGAACGAGAAGAGAGACTGAGTGGGAAGTTGATTTGCGAGACTGTGATTGGCTCCTTCACGCCTCTCTGGCTTTCTGATTGGCTGGTTTGGGAGGGTCTCCACTCAAGACCTCTCAACACGCACGGGTCGCGGAATATTCACCCTATTATCGTACGCAGAGTTTTATATAAATTATTTCCTATTTTTATTAACCATCTTTGACTAATGAAAATTCATCATGTTTCAATACAAAAGTATCCATTGCATTGTTAATATCGTTTTTTTAAATGTATTTTTGTATTTTTGTATATATATTCATGAAATTCTAATTAATTATCTTTTCGTTCATTCTTTTCTCATTCTTTGTTTCAATCTCAGTCTCTCTGCCTTTGTCTTTTTGTGCATACTTGTTTCTTTGTTCGTATCCGTGTCTGCTTGTTTGTCTGCACGTCTGCATTTCTGTTACAATGCTGAACATGTACATTATTCCATTACCTTTATTGTTTTTTTTTTACAAGAGATAATGTGTTTTGCATAGTTATTTCCGAAACACACACACACACACACACACACACACACACACACACACACACACACACACACACAGTTACTGAAGCGAAAGTGGTGAAGTAATGGAAAGGAAAACGTTAATTGCTATTATATTTTTACTGTCGTTCTCATTTGGGCGCCTTTTGATCCTCCTAAGTTTACTCGTATATTTAAACTCCTGTGCGCATTACTTTATTTCGTCCTAGTTCCAGCCATATATGGTGCCTTCTATTTACTTTCCGGGTGAGTTGTTTTGCCTATATACTTCCCTTCAAATGCACGTGGTGTGGGAGTAACTAAGAATAAATACCAAGGGCTTCACTAGGGAAAAAAAAAATGAAGTGCTTTGTAAAAATGTGTGTGAAGATGTGACCGTCTCTGTCTGTCTGTCTGTCTATGTATGTGTGACCCTTAAACACTAAACAGTTTATTATGTTTGTCGTTGGAAGAGAAAATATTAATGTTGTATGGGTAGGTCAACAAAGAGCCCATTATTAAGACTAAGCTTTTTGGTTCCTGTGTGTGTTCAAGGTAGTGTCCCCATCCCTCCCATCCCTCCTCCTCTCTCTCTCTCTCTCTCTCTCTCTCTCTCTCTCTCTCTCTCTCTCTCTCTCTCTCTCTCTCTCTCTCTCTCTCTTTCTCACAGGCTCTCTTCACCACACCTAATCTCACTCCCTTCCTCCCTGGCCTCTCCCCTCGAGCAGTCCATCATTCATCACCTCCCCTTCCTCACCGCCACCACCGCACGCCTCGCCCCTCACTCACCACACCGCTGCTCCACCCGACAACCTTCTCACTATAATCCACTTTCCCCTCCCAGGCTCACTTCCTCTGAGCGACCCGTCCCCGGCAGGAGGCAGGCGCCCCAGGAGAGCTCCGTCACGTCACTGGAGCAGCCTATTAATTTGGGAGGAAGTCAGCCATAGAGGCGGTGTAATGGATCACCTGGGGGGCCGAGAACGCTCCACCTGGGGCAGATGTGGTCATTACGGGTTGCGCTGAGGCGGGCACGAGGCCGTATGGAGGGGGTGGGTAAGGGAAGCCCGCCTCCTGCCGCTGCTGCTCAGGACCTTCAGGGATCATAATCAAAATGAAGTTGTAACCCCCTCGGAATTTCGTATTTCATCGCAGTAAGGTATGTATGAGTGTATGTGTGTGTTTACGTAAATGTGAATGTGTGTATGTATGAAGAGATGTAAATTCCTTGATGTGTGCGTGTATATGTGTAATTATGCATGTATATATGTGTTTATACGTGTTTGCGTGTAAGTGGCAGGGAGAAGGCAGAGAGAGAGAGAGAGAGAGAGAGAGAGAGAGAGAGAGAGAGAGAGAGAGAGAGAGAGAGAGAGAGAGAGAGAGCAAAACAGACGGAGAGCAAAAGCAAGTGATGATGGGGGAGCAGGGCAAGGCAGGGCAGGGCACGGCATGGCAATATGAGGGTGTGGGTCAATCACTCCTCTGTTTCCTTACTGTCGCATTTCTTTTCATTGTACAGTATCATGATAATGGGCGGATCTGGGGCAGGCGGTGGTTGGTTGCTGCTTGAAGTGGTGGTTGGGTGCGCAGTGTTTGTGGTGGTAGTGGTGGTGAGTGGTAGCAAGTGTGACAGTCAGTGCGACTAATAAAAGTGATGTGTGATGGTGTTGGTGGTGGTGGTGGTGGTGGGTGAAGATTGTGTGGAGTCAAAACAGCACAACACAATTAAGGCAGCGTGGCAAAACAACTTACCGTGGTCACAAAAAAAAAAGGCAATCCATTAATAGGCGACACTAAGAGAGAGAGAGAGAGAGAGAGAGAGAGAGAGAGAGAGAGAGAGAGAGAGAGAGAGAGAGAGAGAGAGAGAGAGAGAGATTTACCGGAAAGCGAGGTGAAAAATATGAAACCTCACTCTATAAACTTGAGAGAGTGGTCTTTTTATAGGCTGTAAAATCCTGCCTGACGGAGATTTTCCGCCTACCGCAACCCCTGAACCTCAACAACTCATTACCCCTGGCAGGCAGAGGGCAGTCGGATTGGCTGGCTGGCGGGCTGGTCGGAACGCTACTAAGCTCCTGGGAGGCGGCGGGAGAGGAAGAACACAACCTTTTGATGTCTTGTCTTTGATGTTTAGATTCGTCTATATTTCATTTCTCCTCCCACGGACTTGCTACAGAAGTGAAGTTGATATATTTTCTCTCTCTCTCTCTCTCTCTCTCTCTCTCTCTCTCTCTCTCTCTCTCTCTCTCTCTCTCTCTCTCTCTCTCATAGTTATTTATATATTTAACAAAAGATCAATACCACATTACATTACATTACAAACTATTTTCTCAGTGTATTCTCCTGTCTGTTTTGTCTGTTTCAGCCTCTCTGTCCACGAAACTATATGCATTCATCTGTCTTTCTGTCTGTCTGTCTATACGTCTACTTGTCCATCTGTCTGCTTGCTTTTTCTGCTTCAGCTTGTCTTTTCTGTCTAAGTCTACTACTCTGTCTGTCTGTCTATATGTATGCCTACTTACCCGTCTGTCTGCATGTCTGTCTTCTGGCTGTCAAGGGCATGGACGACACCACAAGAGCGAGCGTCAAGTAAACACATTAGGCGTTGCAAGGTCTCACGTCGCACCTCACAAAGCCAGTTATTTGAGGTCTCAGCTCGCCAGGAAGAGAGGTGAAGGTGACTGAAGCTAAGGTACAGCAAGGAGTGAGCGAGAGAGAAATGACGAGATAGGAAATAGTTTGATCTTCTGCAGAATTCAAATGGAGACAGCGATGAAAGAAATAGAGAGAGAGAGGAAAAAAAAAAACATTGAGAAATATATCATGCAACAGCTGAGTCTCTTTGTATAATAAATAGAAAAAAAAAGTTGAAAGATATGAATATGAATCCTCTGTATCTTTTTGTCTTTTTCTTTGTCATCAAATAAAATGTTCAGTCTGGATACCTCGCACATAATTTTGTAAAGTGCTTCACGACTGTTTCCGTCAAGTTCCAGGTATCAATATTTTTCTTCACAGTTTCGAAACACCAGCAACATCCAGCTGTAGACTTTAGAAATATAACTAAACAACAAACCAAAAAAAAAAAAAAAAAAAAAGAAGAAATAGTCCTACGTCACCTACAATATGCTGCAATGACGTATGTGTTAAAAGTTTCAGAATTGGTCTCAGTATTGCACGTGTTCCTAAACGTTTTGCACTATCAAACTATTTTCAAACGGCACAGATATGGTAAGTCAAGTTCTCATAGGTGATTCCCTAAGACAGTGCAGACGCCTCGTACTCCCATCAGACAATTTTCATAAAGCTTCAGAGATGATTAGTCAGTCAGTGCTTCTTTCTCTTGCTAAACTATCACTAAAATCATGAAAACCCCCCTTGAAAACCTCCAGCAACTTTCACCTCAGCTCAAATGTAAATGTTGATGAGATGAGACGCCGAGATGTTTGAGACTACGCCAGATTGGTCTCAAGAGTTCCCTGCGCCTTGCTTCACAGTAGATTGATCAGTAAACTCTTTGGGTTCCTTATGATTAATTCACAATATTTACCCTTCACGTCTTTTTGGTCTTGAAAGGCTTATATATATTCACAAAACGGCTGGAAATTGAATAACAAACTAAAGAGAGAGAGCCAGAACGAGAGCGAGAGAGAGAGAGAGAGAGGGAGAGAGAGAATATGAACTGAAAAAAATAAATAAAACGTCAGAAACACGTCAGGAAGCAATTATACGAATAAACACAAAGAGAAGTGAAGAAATCAAGGAGAGAGAGAGAGAGAGAGAGAGAGAGAGAGAGAGAGAGAGAGAGAGAGAGAGAGAGAGAGAGAGAGAGAGAGAGAGAGAGAGAGAGAGAGAGAGAGAGAGAGAGCAACCTTGATCAATCCTTTGAAACCTATCCAGTGAATATTCATTTCCAAACACCAAAATTATGTCAGCGTGGCAATAATTCTACATTGCATTGAAATGGTCCATAGAAAGCGTGCATATTTCATGAGCAGGATAACGAGCCGTGCTAAAATTTATCAGAACATTACTGTGCTCACCTCTCTCTCTCTCTCTTTCTCTCTCTGAACACACACACACACACACACACACACACACACACACACGAGAGAGAGAGAGAGAGAGAGAGAGAGAGAGAGAGAGAGAGAGAGAGAGAGAGAGAGAGAGAGAGAGAGAGAGAGAGAGAGAGAGAGAGAGAGAGAGAGAGAGAGAGAGAGAGAGAGAGAGAGAGAGAGAGAGAGAGAGAGAGAGAGAGAGAGAGACTGAAATACTGCCTCGTTTTAATCCTGATGCACACCACGTGTAATAATTCATCTCCACATTGAAATACAGAAAAAAAACTTTTATGCATCTAAAAAAAAAAAATAAGTGTGGCTGGGACTAAGAGCCGCTGAGTGGCCTGAGAGTGTGGCAGCGTGACCCGGAGAATTTCCTGACTTAAGCCTGTCCTCTGGAACCTGTTGTTCTCTCGCCAGGATTACGTCTTATGGCACAAAGATGATAACCTGGTTTCTCTTGTGTGTTTTCCTTTTCCAGTGATGAAAAATTCTTGTTGAATTACCAATAGAATAATGAAAATACTCTTGAAAACGCTACCACTTTCTAAAAACTATTACTGTTTTTACTGCTGCTACTACTACTACTACTACTGCTACTACTACTACTTCTACTACTACTGCTACTACTACTACTACTACTACTACTACTACTACTACTACTACTGCTACTGCTACTACTACTACTACTACTACTACTACTACTACTACTACTACTACTACTACTACTACTACTATTACTACTAAAATCTTTCGTAATAGAGATAAGACACTGATACGTTTATGAATACATTGCAGTGTAGTATATACAGAGTGTGATGTACGAGTATCTCTTCCTTCCCCACGACTTCTGCTTGATCTAGTTTATTAGTTTACATACAAATTTACATAGATTACATACTTCATATCACAAACCTAATCTAGTTTAAATCTTAACCTCTCTTGACTTTCCTAACTTCAACATACAGGTGACTTGAAGGTGCCGCGCAGGAGTGGCTTGGGCGGTGGACAGATGTAGTGTGAGGGGAATGCAAGGTAAAGGTGAGGGGGTGGGGGGTAGTTAATTGACCCTCAGAATGGACCTTCATGTACACAGGCATGACATTAACCAAACAACGCGGCATGTAATGTAATGAGTGCTTATGTTGAGGCGAGGGAGTCTAGCCAACACGAGGACCGGTATGCTAACCCTTTTACTGCCATTTGGCGCATGTTTCCTTAATCCCAAATCACTCATACATTAGCCTTTGTTCCACAGCCACCTGTACACGTTATACAGACTAGAACACTGGTAAAGCTGTTTTCAATCACTTGTGGAGGTTTTGTACAGCTGTGGTGCCAACCTTTTCTACGTTCATTCACTCTTCCGGAAGTTTTAAGTTCCTGCACCCTAAAGCCAAGGGTGATTAACTATAAAACAAAATAAAACGAATAAAAAGACAAGAATATTTCACGGGTTTTCCTGTTTTAAGACTGAAAATATAGTTGAAAGTATTAGGCCTCTATTTTAAATATAGAAAATAGCTACTCGGTCCTAAATAACTCTTATATTGTACTAAATATATAATAAAACAAAATTTCATCTCTCATCCCGTGTTGTCTGTTGCATATCAAAGTGAAAAGCTCAAGATTATGGGCCACGGTGCGAGTCAGGCACTAGTTAGCGTCTCAGGAATACGAGGAGTCATGAATGCACTGAAGACCCTGAGAGCGCCAGGCCATCAATAACAGGAAGGCGGCACCAGAGACAATAACACCGCCACGGGGAGTGAAACAGCACCACTCCGCCTTGTGTATTAGCGGAAGCCTTTAGTGTTATCTTCTAGTCAAATTAATGGTGGTAATGGTGGTGGTGGTGGTGGTGGGGGTAGTGGTGCTGGTAGTACTGGTGTTCTCCATATCCCTCTTACTATCAACATCAAAAACGGTTATCACTAATAGTACTAATTTTACTAAATCTACTGCTACTACTCTCACTACTACTACTACCACTACCACTGTCATCATCATTGCTACCACTACAACTTCTATCACTGTTACTACTACCACTACCACTACTACGACTCCTGAATACCCTGATGAGTTTAATTCCCGAGCTGGCGAAATGTGATTCGTGCTTCCCTCTTGGCAGGATCTTAGCACGGTGACCGAGGGTTGATAACGTAAAGCCTCTCCCAGGATACTGTGGGCGGGAGTAGCTGTGTGTGTTATGCTCTCCTGTTCCCTGAGAGATTGAGGGCTTCCCTCCACTCAGGTATGTGACACAGACTGTGTTGTTTGAGGGAGGTATTGGTATTATTCCTTCATCTCTCTTATAAACACATCCCCTCTACGTCCAAAGACAAAGAGCCAGTCATTGTGCTCTGGAAAGACCACAAATTGTGTGTAGGACGAGAGAAAACTTACAAGAATTTTGCAAAGTTAATATACTAACTAAAGACGAAGTGACAAAATAACTCGGTATGAAAACCACGAACGAAAATCTTATGGGGAACTGGGCTACCAAATGTGAACTGAGCCGATGGAAACACAACCAGGACCATCTGACAAAAGAACAGAAGAAAGGCTGCCAGTGTCTGCTGACCACTTGTTGGATGAGGAAGCGTTTCAAGATGCAGTAGGACACGAACCCTTCTTCACCACCTGCCCCCCACCGCCCGGGTGGCCGCGGCACTCATGTGTTACAGAGCGTGGCTGGAATTCCCCAAAGAGTGAGTCGTCTTTCGCCTTGTCGGTGGGCGCCACTCTCTCTCCGCAAATGCAAACACAAACACAAATATTTTATACAGAGTCAACATTTGCATGGGGAGGGCAAATGCTGACGAGGAAGATACGGAATGCGTCTTATTAAAGCTGACTATGCAGGTGAAGATATGCAGTCTCTAACAATCCTTAGGGTAGCTGTCTGGAAGGTTGTCTGGGTGATGGACGCAGGCACAGAATACCTTGCTGTCCCCCACTGTGCATGAATGGTTTGGTGTTCTATTGCGTGTGAAAATTAGTGCGCGGCTGAACAGACGAGACTATTTAAGAATCCCAGAATATGTTCCAGTGTGAAGAGATTTGATCCTCACTAATTGTGGGCGGGGAAAAGTTCGGGTTTCCACATGAATGCCTATCATTTCACCTCACGTGCCAGATGTCCAGTTTACCTTTGAATTTTAACGTGCTGATTTACAAGGTGCAGACGAGGCCGAAACTCAACAGTAAAATAGGAATGGGTGATAACCATGATGAATATGAAATATGGACGGGGACACACACACACACACACACACACACACACAAACACAAAACACATAAATCAAAACACGCAACTCCACTCATGAAGAAAAAAACTCCTAAGCAATTACGAAACACCTGATAAATCAAATAAAAGTAACGGAGGCAGAGAGACAACCAGGAATCACAGCCCAGACAGCGACAGGGCGCGGCCTTGTCAACAAGCAAGGCGGGGGAACCGTGACCCCAGAGAGAGAGAGAGAGAGAGAGAGAGAGAGAGAGAGAGAGAGAGAGAGAGAGAGAGAGAGAGAGAGAGAGAGAGAGAGAGAGACCTGGCACGTCTGATGACAACCGAAAGGTGACTCGTAGAAGGAGGAGGAGGAGGAGGAGGAGGAGCAGCAGACGCATATCACCACCAACGTGTGAGTGCGTGTCAAATGTTACAAAAGAATAGCTACAACATTTTTCTGTTCAATTTGACAGCGCTGCCCCTCCCCCGGTCAACTGTTGGGACGTTTCTGTGAACACTCATTTCTGTGCGACGCAGCGGAAATATTTAATGAACAATCTCCATCAACTTCACCCAACATAATTTTCACGCGCGAATTGGCATCGGTGAAATGTAGTTGCAGGGAAATACTGCGGTGTTTGCTGGTGTTATCAAGGGGTGTGGGAGCAAGTGTGGCAGTGCAGGGCGGAACGCTTTCCTGGTGAGGCGGGAGCAGGGCTGGAGTGGCTGCTGCTGGAGGAGGAGGAGGAGGAGGAGGAGGAGGAGGAGGAGGAGGAGGAGGAGGAGGAGAAAAAGAAGAAGAAAAGAAGAAAAGTGAGAAGGGAAGGGAAGGAAAAGATAAAATAAAATGGAGGTGATGATAATGAGAAAGAAAAGATGTAAAGTAAAAGTATGAGAGAGAGAGAGAGAGAGAGAGAGAGAGAGAGAGAGAGAGAGAGAGAGAGAGAGAGAGAGAGAGAGAGAGAGAGAGAGAGAGAGAGAGAGAGAGAGAGAGAGAGAGAGAGAGAGAGAGAGAGAGAGAGACGAATCTAAAGAGTTTAGAATTCTTTATTCTTCCCTCTCTCTCTCTCTCTCTCTCTCTCTCTCACACACACACATCCACACACACACACACACACACACACACACACACACACACACACACACACACACACACACACACCGCTACACACGCCTACACATACACACGCTTCTCACAACTTCACTCACACCTCTTCCAGCCGCGGCAACACTCACCTCCCACACACCATTCACGCGGGCCTCAGACAGTGCAGCAACACAAAGGGAATCGTCGGTGTGGGAGGGGCAAGCCATCCGCCTGTTATTACTGTGCGAGGCGCGGGATATTAAGGTGTCAGGATGGAGGCCACCCGATATCTGGGACTGAGGTGGAAGGAGGGAGGGAAGGAGGGAGAGAGATGGGGGAAAATAGGGAAGAAGTGGGCACAAGCAAATACCACTGAAGGCGTCTCCTGAAAACTGATGATCCTCCCTAAGCTGCAATACGCTAATTTTCAAGATGGCTTTGCGTCCCAGTGGAGTTAAGGCGGAAATACTCGCAACGTCCCGCAAGGAGGCAGTGTTGTGATGGCGCTGGCTGGCTGTTATGGTCAGGAAAGACAAAGATGTTCCTTGCCGATGCTGTCACCCAGCCTGGACACAGGTGGGCTTCCTGGCAACTTGGTGATCAGCTGCTGGAAGTGGCACTCGCACTGTGACCAGACACCTGGGTGAGGCGTTATCTCCAAAGACGGCGCCTCGTCAAGTCCGGGCGGTGCCAGATTAACTGACTTCCTACAACACTTACTTGTCTCCCTTTTGTGTTAGCCTTCTTCCGGGCAAAAGCAGGTTGAGTTCGGTCGCAGAGGACGAAACTGAGACGTGTGAAATACTTGCAGGGTTTTATGTGACTCCAAGCGACCATGTGAGAGTGAGGAACGACCTGCTCCCCTCGGCGTCCGCTCCGTCACCTCCAGAGGGGACGCCAGCTCTAGGAGAGGCGTGAAGGAACACTCGCTTTAAGGTTCTCGAGACTGCACTCAATATTCGTCTGGCTCCTCGTCTGCTCCACATGACAGGGTAAGGGTGGGGCTTCATCTTGCACCTGAGCTGCTCACAGTTTACACCCACGGGCCTCGTGCTTTGATGGAAGAATCCTTGGCAACCTTCTTCTATCTTGCTGACGAATATACCTTTGCTCTTATTCAAATTTGTGTTTATTTTGCATCGTTTCCCGTGCGCCTCGCCTTCCAGTGAACCAGCGGCCCTCCACGAGAAACGAACATAGAGAACTGATCCAACTATTCCTCCTGCTCTTGTGCATCTTGAGTCTTTGCCTTTTTTCCTCCTTCAGGGAGAAATTAAGCCGTCCCTGATGCAATCCCCTCCTTGTCCTGCCTCGATTGCAGCCGGACTCAATTACCCTGACAACTAATACGTGCATGGAGGGACGAAGCCGCGCTGCCACACCCTCAGCCGCTCCCTGTGACCTTGTTATCTGCTGCTATCCATTTCAACACCCTGGATTTAGTGATTACGTACCCATTAAAAGTGAATTACGTACATGTATGAGTGTGTATACGGCTACTACATCACACACGCATATTCGTTCGTAGAAATATAGGCAGAATTTGAAAGAAACAGGGCAGGCGGCGCTGAGTCACGTTAGATGCAGGGGCGACGATGGCGTTATAAGGGGCGGCTTATAGGAGATTACTAAGGTCGCTGGTAGAGAGAGGGGAGGGGCAGGATCCTATTTTTCGGAGGATGAACACGTTTTTACGGGGCGGCAAGAAAGGGGGCGGCAGGGGCGGGCAAAGACGGAAGGAAAAAGACATCAAGTAAAGGAATTTAGAGCTGATGGGGAGTATTGATGCCGCGAGGTGAGTGAGGGCAAGGGAATAAATGGCTGGTGGTGACAATAATGGTGATGATGATGGTGATGACGATGCTGGTGGTAGTGATGACATGATGGAGGATGATGACAGCGACGAAAACGAGAGCGAGGACGAGGTGAACGAGAAGCAATTACACAAGATATTAGTGGGTAACCAAAGCACCCCCCAAAAAAAAAAAAAAAAAAATCCTTAGTTCCTTGCATGGGTGTTTGGGAAATGTGTCAAACGATCTACTGGGTAAAGAGAGAAGTCGGCGCAGTAAAAGGATCCTCCCTGTCTACCGAAGCCTGTCTCTCTTTCCCTCTAGCTTGTATTGACGTGAATACAGTTGAGAATAGAAAGAATGCAATACGGAAAAACTAATATGGATCTATTATTCACTATGCTGCATTCTATTGACTCTCTCTCTCTCTCTCTCTTTCTATGAGAGAGAGAGAGAGAGAGAGAGAGAGAGAGAGAGAGAGAGAGAGAGAGAGAGAGAGAGAGAGAGAGAGAGAGAGAGAGAGAGAGAGAGAGAGAGAGAGAGAGAGAGAGAGAGAGAGAGAGAGAGAGAGAGGACATGAAGTAAAGCCGCTTACATGCTTGAAAGGAAAAATTAGCAAATAAATTACAAGAAACACAAAAAAATGATAAGCTTTCTTGTAGATGATGGGAAAGTCTGGTGACAAACACTTTCCTCTTCATTTTCCTGATTTTCCTTCTTATTCCTTGCTCTCTCTCTCTCTCTCTCTCTCTCTCTCTCTCTCTCTCTCTCTCTCTCTCTCTCTCTCTCTCTCTCTCTCTCTCTCTCTCTCTCTCTCTCTCTCTC
>NC_087162.1:28010447-28012947 GCF_035594125.1 Scylla paramamosain | reverse complement strand
CGTGTAAACATTTCAACACCAGCAAGACAAGAAAAAATACAGACCAGAAAACGTACGGGAGAAGAAAGAAATTTGAGGAAAAGAAGGAAGAAAAGTTGAAAAGAAGAGAAAAAAAAAGGAAAAGGCATTACCGCTATCTTCTTACTCTGTGGAGCTTCTAATTTCAAAATGAGGGAAAAGGAGGAAGGATTGCTGGGAAAGAAAAACAACAATGAAAGGAAGGAAAAAGGGAGAGAGAAAGAAAAATACAAAATATGAAAAGAGGAAAAGAAAAACAAAGATACGTGCAGTAGGGGAAAAAAAAGGCACGCAGAAGTTAATATACATGGAACAATTTGCTACGTAAGACTAAAAGAAAAAAGGAAAGAAAGAGAAAAATAAAAAAAATGAAAGGAAAAGGAGCAAGCAAAGAAAGAAAGTCAGAGAGAATAAATCAAGCAAGGAAATGTAAAAGACCAATAGTTGAAAAAAAAATAGGTAAATAAAATAAATTGTCCACACTGTAAATAAATGAAAAAGAAAGGAGTCTCAAGCAACTGTTCTTTTAACGTACTTACATCGATGCCTACGAAGAAAAAAAAAAGGGCAAGAAGCATATGTTGTTTATTTACCAAACCACAACAAAAATTAAAAAGTATATAAAATAACGAATAATTTTTAAAGGTATTCACAGTTTAACAAGGTATTCTGTGCAGTATAAGCGGGTATTTATGAAAGAAAAATATATATCGAGTCAAAAATGGTACAACATGAAATATATATATGTATATAAAAAAGACAAAAAACAAGCTTTGTCCTTCATATTATAAAAAGTTTCCAACTCTCTTTTTTTTTTTTTTCATCATTTCATACACAAATATACATGTATTTGTTTTTGTAACACTAATACCTCAAACTTGTACGTGGGCAGTTTCACATCTAGTTAACACACTCCCTCCCTCCCTCCCTCCCTCTCTCTCTCTCTCTCTCTCTCTCTCTCTCTCTCTCTCTCTCTCTCTCTCTCTCTCTCATCCCCTCACTTCCACACCAGCATCCACCAGCTCAGCCCATTAATAGTGAGGTTTTTCGTTTTCTTTTTTCTCCTAAGTTCAAACTTCCTCACTTCCCCTTCCTTTCTTTTTTTTTTAGTGACTAGTTTTCTTGCTGGGAGCTTTTATTTACTTTCTTTAATGTTACTTTCCTTCATAATTTCGTACATTCTCGTCCTGCTCTTACCTCTCCTCCTCCTCCTCCTCCTCCTCCTCCTCCTGCAGATTTGGCTGGGTGCACGTAGGTCGAACATCTTGGAGTTATCACTTCCTAAAACTAATATTGCCAAGGAGCGTTTCTGGTTATTTCCTGAGCGTAATGGAAATATAATGCTCAGACCCACTCGCCTCCTCTTCTTCCCTCTTCCAAAACCTCCACCACTCCCTAGTCCCCCACCTCTCCTCCCTCCTGTCCTCCACTTTCTCTCTTTCTCCGATCTTTTTCCTCTTTACTCTCCCTACAGGAACCCCCAATATTCTTCTTTCCTCCCTTTCCTCTCTTCCATGAAATTCCCCCCTCTTTACTACAGTCTCTCTGTTCTTTCTCTTCTCTCTTCTCTTCCAGGAATCCCTCTCACACATACCATCTGCTTATTCCTTTTTCCGACTAATCTTCCATTTCAATTCTTTCTTTTGTTCCACTATTTTTCTCTTTCTTCTGCCTCCCCTTAAAACAGACAAATACACAAACACTCCTCTCTCTTTCCTTTTCTCCCACTCCCATCCCTTGTTTCCCTTCCCCCCTTACGTCTGCAGTCCTTTTTCTCCCTTCCCCTAAACCTTCCCCAGACCTACTCGCCCAAACATCTCTAATGACGCTGTAAAGAGAAATTTGTAGGAGGCTCAGGAGTATTCTTTCATTCGTACATTTTTAACACAGTAATACCTGCCTGAGTTTTAAAGCTATGTCTCGGTATGCTATTTGGTCCGTTTCTGCTCTCTCTCTCTCTCTCTCTCTCTCTCTCTCTCTCTCTCTCTCGTGTGTGTGTGTGTGTGTGTGTGTGTGTGTGTGTGTGTGTGTGTGTGTGTATCTATGAATTTTTCTCCCAAACCATTCCTCGCTGCAAGAAACGTAAAAAAAAAAAAAAAAAAAAATGAAAACACACATCTTTTATTTAATTTCTGTCTGCAAGATGTAATACGAGTATGACACTTCCTGCATTTCTTTTTCGTCAGAGCAACACGTCTTGTATAATTTACGTAGTGTCAACTGGACCTCAAAATGTGCAGCGTCTACCGTGTCTGTGTTGTCTGTATGCAAACGAGACTCAAATCTCGTTCTGGGATTATGGATATACACCCTTAAGTCACTAATTTCCTGACACTTATTTATTTATTTGTTTATTTTTTCTCGACAAAATACGACATTTTTTTTTTTTATCGTGATGTACGCAATAAGTCAGCAATACACTTAATGACCTGATTAATGTAACCTATGTAATCCTAAGATGAAAAAGTTTATACTATTTCAA
>NC_087162.1:27990447-28007947 GCF_035594125.1 Scylla paramamosain | reverse complement strand
AGCATAATTGTACCTAATCTCTCTCTCTCTCTCTCTCTCTCTCTCTCTCTCTCTCTCTCTCTCTCTCTCTCTCTCTCTCTCTCTCTCTCTCTCTCTCTCTCTCTCTCTCCCTCAGCCTAAATGCCACAGCCACACAATGGTGTCAGGGAATATCAAAGAACACCCATCACACACCTGCCACTCTTACTGTCACCTTCAGCATCCTCACGTCATCTGAAGGAACTCGAGGTAATGGTCCTCCAGGCTCCGCGTGGTTCTGGTGCTAAAGTGACTTGCTCATGATCCTCAACAGTGACAGTATGTAAACTCAACGCTACAATTATCAAGACTTTCTAAGGCCCTGAATAGGATACTTGTGTTTCTGTTGGTGTTAGTATTGGATAAATATAAATGGTAATCTTTTTAAGGGATATTCCAAGGCTTCTCGTCTGGCATTGATGTTAAGAGAGATGATTAATGTAACTATCAGACGCACTCCAGGACCCGAGGAAGGTGGTTCAAACTTATATGACTTGATATTGAGATTCGAATACAGGCATCCGTTTTTCAGAGGAAGTTTTGAGATTGGCGCCGTAGAAAAATTAACGTGTAAATACATAAAATAAAACATTTTAAGATAGATAAGCAAAATAAATACAAAGAAAAACAAAATGAAATATGTAGAAGAAAATTAATCATAGCACTAAAACAAGAGACTGAAATAACACGTACAAAATGAAACAGGTAAACGAAAGATAAAAAATAAACTAGTCTCCCCTTTTAAACGAAACTGAAAACGAGCAACTAAGAGCACGAAGCGAAAATAAGCACTTGTATTTCACCTCAGTCGCTGGTCGAGACGCAAGAACACAACATTTAGCAGCAAAAGAGACACAGACACACAGTTCGGTGCTCTCAGGATGCCAGTAGAGGGCGAAATAAGCCATAAGCGCAATCGTACCGCGGCACAACCATCAGCGGGAGGAGACTGGAAGGGTACCCGCTGATGCAGAGGCGGTATCCTATTATAATTATGTGTCGTTCCCAGTCTGGGTACACAATAGAAGGGGTATGCCACCTAGCCCGCCTCATAAGGTCCTTGTCATCTGCATTTCCATGTAACTAATCTCTGTTTCTATTTCTCCTGTTGTGTTGCTTGCTGTGTTGCTGTGTTTGTGTGTGCGAGTGTCAGTCTGTATTTCTATCTATATATCTGTCTATGTTTCTGCTTTTCTCTCTCTCTCTCTCTCTCTCTCTCTCTCTCTCTCTCTCTCTCTCTCTCTCTCTCTCTCTCTCTCTCTCTCTGTCATATCTCCCTTTCAAAGACGAAACCCCATCCTTTCCTCTCACGTTCCTTCATCCTTTTTTTCCTTCAGCAAATCCACGTATCCTTTAGCAAGCCTCCACTAACACATTCACTCCTCGTGCTTCCCCTGTGAGTACATAACACTATCTTGCACACACATCCCATCACCCCACCAGGCCCCCCCCATCACTCCACCTCTCCACCTCTTCTGATGGGGTTCCGTTGTGGCAGGAAAATAGAATGAATGCTTAGGAATAATGGTGTTGAATTTTCCTTCCCCTATAGAAGAGGAGAGACTAGGGCGACGACAGGGGAAGAGAAAAGGGGACGGGATGAAATGTGGAAGAGTGGTGAGCAAGGGAGAGGAGGATGGATGGAGGTGGCTGGAATGAGGGTCAGAATGGAAGTAGAGGGGCGAGAGGGCAATAAAAGAGTGAGAGAGGGACGCAAATGAAGTGAGAATGAAGAAAGGGTGTGTGTGTGTGTGTGTGTGTGTGTGTGTGTGTGTGTGTGTGTGTGAGAGAGAGAGAGAGAGAGAGAGAGAGAGAGAGAGAGAGAGAGAGAGAGAGAGAGAGAGAGAGAGAGAGAGAGAGAGAGAGAGAGACTATTCAATAATCCTATAAAAAAAAAATACATCATAAAATCAAATCGTAATTAATTTATACAGAAGACAAACGTAAATAATCAGTTGAAAGTACAATTTACGTATAGATTTCTTCGTAATGCACATCTTCTTTTTCTTCACTTGTATTTCCGTGAGTTTAAACATCTCCCTCTCCCTCTCCCTCTCTCTCTCTGTCTCTCTCGCCTGATAGAATGTTTGCACACCCATTCACAGATACACGCAACGTTAACACACACGACCAGAAGCCAGGGACATGCACAACACAATCCTAGCCACCTTTTTCGCTGTTGGGATGCGTCTCTTTCAATGTGTCTCCGGTGGCGGAAGAGGGTTAAGAGGGAGCACGAGTCTGGGTGAAGGGGCAGGATCTTGTTGCTGGGGTCGAGGAGGGAGTGTGCGATGCGGGAGAGAGAAACGGGATGGTGGGAATGTGAGGCGAGAAGACTTGAGGCAAGAAGGGAAGGAGGGATGTAGAGATGGAGGCAGAACTCAGAGATTCTCCCTTGATACTAAACGCTTTGTTCTCTCATCATGTATCTTCACACGGATACAGAGATGGCAGTTAGGTCTTCATAGGTACTTTTCCTATTGGTGATGCAGACTCCCTGCTAGAGATAAAGGAAGAGTGTATGCTGTGGCCACCAAGAAGAAACTCTGGCTTATTCTTTAAACCATTTCTTCTTTCATCAGGAATATTTTCATATGCCACAGAAATTATTTGTCGGGTTTTCAAAGCTATTTTTCAGGTTGATAATGCGAAATCCTTATTAAACCAAAGATAAAAGGTGTACTGTGGGTCCTCCAAGCTGAGTAAGTTTTTCATCATCTGCACCATATTCACAAGCCCTACAAAATGATTAGTCAGGTGTTCATAGGGTTTTTTTTTCTGTTGGTGAAGCAGAGTACTTGTTAAACTAGCACTAAAATCACGAAACTTCCTTAGAAACCCAAACAGCTTCCACCAAAACTTGTTAGAAGTTGGTGGCGGTAAGACGCAAAAACTTTTAAAAACACGAGCTAGAGAAGGGAGGACAACAAGTGCGGATGACAAGAAACGGAGCAGGGAAGAAATAAATATAAAGATTAAAAAAAAACTGAGCAGATGTGGAGCAGCATCTAAGGGGGAAAAGAAGTAACAGAAGATGAAGGAAACAGTAAACTCTTCAACGCTTTTGGTCTCTCGTAAGTACTACATTTCAAGGGCCACGGAAATGATAAGGATTCTCAAGGACCTTCTTTTCAGACTTATAGGGTAGAATTCTTGTTACACTACCACAAAAAACATAAAAAAACACCCTTCAATTCTCCACTTCCATTAAAGCTTGTTAAAAGTAGTTGAAATGAGACTATGAAGCATTTACGAGAGTTAAGTGTGCAAACAAGGAGAAACAGAAAGAGAGGAGCAAGGATATGAGGAAGAAAGGAAGAAGAATGAAGGAATATATGGGAAAGAAAAGAGGGATTAGGATAAGGCATGGAAGTGAGCAGCGGAAAGAATGATAGTTGATGAGAAAGAGAGAGAAAGGAAGGAGATGAAGGATGGTGGGATAAAGGAAGTAGGGAAGATGAAGAATGAGGGGAAGGAAGGAGAGAGAAAGATCACAGAAAGTAGGAAGAGTGAAGTATGATGTGAGAAAGGAAAGGAGGGAAGATGAAAAAAAAAGGACAGGAGAAAGGAAAGGACGTGAAAAAAATATCAAAGAGGAAGGAAGGGAGAATGAATGGTAATGAGAATAAAGTTGGAAAAGAAATATGATGAGAGAGACATACAGAAAGGAGAGGGGAGGAGAGGAAAGAGCTTGACGCAGGAAGAGGGAGGGAGTAATAAAATATGCATAAATCCTCTATGTCACACACACACACACACACACACACACACACACACACACACACTCTTGAAGCAGCTCCTAACACTTCCTATAAGTAGTTTAATATTACAGTTTTCCTTGAAACACACACACACACACACACACACACACACACACACACACACACACACACACACACACACACACACTGCCACGCATTCAGACAGGAAAGGAGAAAGGTCAAAATGAATATTGTTTCGAGTATATTATGAGGCGATATATTCTGTCCTATACAGACACACACACACAAACACACACACACACACACACACACACACACACACACACACACACACACACAGAGAGAGAGAGAGAGAGAGAGAGAGAGAGAGAGAGAGAGAGAGAGAGAGAGAGAGAGAGAGAGAGAGAGAGAGAGAGAGAGAGAGAGAGAGAGAGAGAGAGAGAGAGAGAGAGAGAGAGACTGAAACGAGCACCTTAATACAACATGACATACATCAGATAGAAATAGACAGAAACACAGAAAAGAAAAAAAAAAAAACAGACAAGCAAATATACTCATAAATACAGCTCCCAAAACACGCACACGCACTCACGCACAGACAGACAGACAAACAGAAAGGCAGGCAGACAGACACAGACGCACAAGACAGCAATGCGATACGTAAATCTAACAAAAAGTCTAAATTTCCAAGATCAAAACAACCTTACCTTGCCCTTCTCCCTCCGCCTCTCTCCACACACTGGGCACTGACAACCTTTTCCTAACCTTCTCTTCACCTCCTCCTTGCTCTGATACTTTTAAGTCACGCGAGTCAGGTCAGTTAGTCGATGCATAATCCAACGCTCGACCTTTCCCTTACTAGTTGACCAGCTTATGCATTCCTGACTCGATCTAAGCATGTAATATTCGAGGTTTAAGTGTCGGTGGTTTTTCCTCTGCATTATCGCACCCTGAGCTAAGGAGCGGCGGGAGACGCAGTGATGTCTGCCGTCGTGAGTCTATCCCCCTCCCTGCGCGATTCGTATTTATTTCTGACTTCTTTCTCGTCATCACCTCTGCCGCTCGGAAATTACATGTTTTCCCCGTGAGCTATGCCGCCTGTGTTATATAGCTTCACTTCGATACATTTTTTTCTTTGGGAAGGGTTGTTGTGTGGGTAAAAGGATTACTATTATTACTATTATTATTATTGTTATTATTATCATTATCATTATTATTATTATTATTATTATTATTATTATTATTATTATTATTATTATTATTGTTCTTCTTCTTATTATTATTACTAGTATCATCATCATTACTATTGCTATTACTACTACCACAATACCTACTATTATTGTTATAGTTCCTTTCATGTACCCGTAGTGAATATCGGCTTGTCAGTAAAAAATCATGAAACATTTCCAATTTTCCGAGAAGCAAGAATCAGATAGCAAAGAGGCTTGGCTTAGTCAGACAATGAGAATTCCTTCAATCTCCGTAGAACAAGGAGCAATTCTCGACTCATTATGTGGAGGGGGAATTAATGAGCTTGATCGCAGTGAATCGCTTCAAAAATCCTATGCAAAGCAGCGCAGTAATGACCAGAAGGTATAAATGCAAAGTCAACATGAGAGAAACTACAAGGAAATATATTATTATCAGAAAAACACTTACAGCATTCCTGGAAGTATTTTCACAAAGCTTAAATGAAAATGATAAAAAAAAGAATAGATAAAAATGCACCACTGTTGAAAACTTTTACACAAGTGAGAAAATGGTTGGAAAATTGAAGGATAATGTAAAATGTTACTGTGAAAAAAGCAGTGAGTGACAGAGCGAGGCTTGCCTAATCAACATATCCCTTAGGCAGAGGAGTGCAAGCTATGAAGAGTGTAATGCAATACCACTGAAAATAATAAAGGTAAAGAAGCAGCAACAAGAACAACAACGACAATAACAATGACAACGACAACAAGAACGAGGACGACAAGGAAGAAGAAGAAAAAGAAAAAAGAAGATAAACAGAAGAAGAAGAAGAAGAAGAAGAAAAAGAAGAAGTGGAAGAAGAAGAAGAAGAAGAAGAAGAAGAAGAAGAAGAAGAAGAAGAAGAAGAAGAAGAAGAAGATAAATAGAAGAAAAAGAAAGAGGAAGCTACACCGATGACAACGACGACAACAACAACAACAACAACAACCACAACCACAACAACAACATCAACAACAACCATCACCAGCTGGACGCACACCTAACAACATCGCCACCACCAGCACAGTCCCTCGGTCACCTCGGTGGATTGAAGAAGGGAGGTGGCGTCACACTTACCTATAGGGCGGGACAAATCCCAGGTCTCTCCTCCCTTATTGGCCCGCGTTGCCCCAGATGGTTGGGCTACGGCGCCATCGACCCAATGATATTACTGGAAAGACACCCACGAGGGCAAACCATCTGGGTGATTGTCCATGCGGCTCCTGTTCTTGTTATTGTTGCTGGTACTGTTGTTACTACTTCTGTTTCTGTATTTTGTTTGTGGTACTGTTGTTGGTATTGCTGCTGTTGTTGCTGCTGTTGTCGTTGTTACAGCTTTTCGTACTACTGGTGTTGTTGTTACTGTTACTGCAATTGCTACTTCTACTATTGCTACTGTTGCTACTGCTGCTGCTACTTCTGCTGTTGTTATTAATACTGACAATAAACTAGCGGCAAATGGAAGTTACCTGTCATTATGTTGCAAACTTTGTGCCCTAACCAGAGAGAGAGAGAGAGAGAGAGAGAGAGAGAGAGAGAGAGAGAGAGAGAGAGAGAGAGAGAGAGAGAGAGAGAGAGAATGGCAAGTGAGTATAAATGGAAAGGAGATGGGAACAGATAATTAAATCACTCCTCAGGGATGGTGACTCTAAGCTATATTTCAAAGAGGCGCCGATCCTCCCCCACCCCCACCCTTAACTCCAGTGGACATTCTGCGTGACCTGCCTACATACAGAGATGCCGCCCATTCTCGGCTTTATTTGTGCTGCCTTGTTTTCTTCACTTACGTATCTGTTTTACTGGTTCGTGTACAGCGCAGTAATCTGGGTCACCATGGAGGCTACAAAAGGTGAAAGTGTCATCTGGTGTTGGTTTCCGTGCATTTTTTTTATGTCTCCCTTATTGGATGTTAAAGTTCACACACACACACACACACACACACACACACACACACACACACACACGTAGCCTGGTGTAGGGTTCAGGCATACAGACAACATCTCAAGGCACCGCAGGTACCATTAACATTGTTCAGCTGAGGAAGGAACTGAAAGCGTCTCAGGAGAGCACAGCATCTCTCTGGGGCTTTGTGGGTGTGAGCATGTTAGTCTTTGTACGAGTGTGGCTCTGATCCTTGTGTTCATAGGTGAAGGTTTCTTTTTATCCTGATCGAAGCTCCGTCTATCTCGGAGTGTGAAGTGAATTGCGCATCGTTACATTCTGGATGTTTTCCTCTGTGTCGTAACAGATGAAGTGACATGATAATTACCAAGGATCTCCAGTGTGTCTATATGATCAATGCGCTCAGTGCCAGTGATTAGCAGAAATATATAATGGAAATTAGAAATACATAGATAAATCAAAAGAGCAAATGAACACATGGTATAGTCTGGTACGCTTTAAGGCTGCCAGTTGCGTAACAGTTCTGCTTTAAAATAAAGAATAAAAGGGAATTTTATTAGTGAAACAGTTCTCCTTCGCGCTTCCAGTATAACAAAATATACGATTTTCAAGTAAGCAAAATACACACCTTATTTGTCGCGGCGGCGCGGTGTTATTGCACACTTTCCAAGATGCTGAAATGGAAGGCCATTGTATTTTTATTATTGTGTCAGTTTCTCGTCTTATTACTTACAGAAAATATTCGTAAAGATTTATAATTTTCAAAAGGTTTCCAGCAGCGCCTTCGTCTATAGCAGTGAGTAAACACTTTTGTAAATGACACCACCAGTTCATTCACCTTATTACTTCTATACCTTCTTTTTAGTGAGTATGTTTTCTACCCATACACTGCGCTCTCTCTCTCTCTCTCTCTCTCTCTCTCTCTCTCTCTCTCTCTCTCTCTCTCTCTCTCTCTCTCTCTCTCTCTCTCTCTCTCTCTCTCTCACCATGTTTGCACTCCTCACTTTCCCTTTCTTTTCTTTCTTTTTTACCACTTTGTATGTCACTCCCAAAATCCTCTTCCTTCTACTCTTCCTCCTCTTCTTTTTATTTTATTTTTTTGTCGTGCAGTTACCGTCTCAATTTTCCTTAAAGAACTTTCCTTTCTTTCTCCTCACTTCCTCGTTTCCTTTCTATTTATCCTCCTCCTTCCTTTACTTATCCTTACTAACTCTTCCCATTTTTTTTCCTTGACCCAACCATCTATCTCTCTCGCTCTCTTCTTTAAATTTTCCTTTGTTCCTTATACCGTTCTTTCGTCCGTCCTTCTTTCCTCCTCGACTCCCTTCCATTCTTCCCCTCGTTCCTTCCTGCGCCATAAACTGGGCAACTCTAATACAAAACCATCCCCGTGTCTCGCCGTTTCCTTCATCTATAGATATAAGATTACCTTCCTAGTGCTTCTTTTGGCGTCTAGTGGGGCGCGTCCAGCTGTGTCTCGATGGTGATGGTGGTGGTGGTGCTGGTGGTGGTGGTGGAGAGAAGCTGCATTGTTCGTGTTGGCAACTGTGTAAGTGTGTGTGTTTGTGTGTCTGTGCCCTTGTTCTGTCAATGTACCAACTTCCGTGTCTCTCTGTCTGTCCTTCTGTCTGTCTGTTCTCGTCCGTCTGCCTCGCTCCGTCTATTCCTGTTAGTCATAATTAAATTTGCCGTTTGAGGGAAGGGTGAGATACTGCAGTAATAACTGTGCAACTGTGTGTGTGTGTGTGTGTGTGTGTGTGTGTGTGTGTGTGTGTGTGTGTGTGTGTGTGTGTGTGTGTGTGTGTGTGACTGTAAGCATATATGTATAAACGTAAGCACAGGTAAAGCTCAATAAACATTAAAGCAATTAATTCACATGTGACGCTGTTACGTTAATTATCTATCAATTCTTTTACACGGAAATTAAAAGTCAAAATCATGATGAACGATGATATTTGCGGAAGGCTCTTTGTCGATAAACATTTTTTTTCATCTTTTCGCAGTAGATTTTTTAATGTACTACTAATGAACCTGATACCTGAGTGAATTTTTCCATAATATCAGTAACAAGTAATACAAAAACTACATAAATGAAAAGAAGCGTTATATAACCGAAGAGCGTTATGTACCAAGCGCTGTTCAAAGTTCTTGGCTTTTCTTACCTCGCAGTCATAAAGGGGAAAGTGTCTGCAGTATTTTATCCTTACCATGTTTAAGACACACAACTTCTCGCGAGCTTGTTAAACTGATAATTGCATCCCAAACTCATAAATCGCACTGACGCGCAATTCTTCACGCTGCAGAATGTTTCCTAGCGATGGGGAGAAACACAAAGCCGGCTAACGTCACGACATGGATAAAAAGAAAGTCTACCTTATTTTCCTTCACGTTGTCACCGGCACGAGTCATCACTGCTGGAACGCCAATAACTCAAACACTGACTCCCTCCTCACCTTCCCTGGTAACCCCTCAACAGGGAGCTGAACCGCAGGAGAGTATTGGCAGGCTCCCTCACGCCGCCTCAGCATCAGCACACCAGATCAGCAGACACTCGCATTACCATACCCGGGAAGGTACTGGGGAATGCCGTGGCTCCAGAGGGAGAGACGCTCCATCCCGAGTCGACGCTGATTAATGCAGAGCGTGGAAGAGGCTTTGTGGAGATCGCCAGCGGGAACTGTGCGTTTACCCACGAGACGACGGCACACACTTGCGGCGCGCTAGGATTGCGGCGCCTGCACCCTGTCCCCTGAAAGTCGCTGAGAGCGTTGCTCCCCCACGCGAACACACATCCTCTAGTAGGTACTCGTAATGGGACACAATACACAGAGACAAAGAAAATGAACCTCACTAAAATATATGCATTCAGTGAGGATACATAGACTGCACAAAAATACAATTCGCATGAATATATAAGAATAGAAAGTATATACAGCTGCCAAGCCCCGCTCCACTTGATGACTAGTGAGGCGGTAACCGAGAGGTCATTGCATGGAAGTGGTGAACTCTGAGTATCAAGTTCTCTCCTCCCGGAAAGAGGCTATTTCTGTGCAGGAGTCGATGATCCATGTGCTGTATTGCGAGCGCACAAAGAAGCATCGGGGGTGGGGGGAAATGAGAGGGAGAGGGGGAAGCGACATGAACCTCTAAGGGGATCATTCAAAATTAATCTCTCCTGAGACACCATGACTGGACCCGACCACAGAAGACTCCAGAAAATAAACCAAAATTCAACTTTCCAAACATATTGGAACAAAACTTTCAGTCACTGGAGGCTGGAAAGCCTTTGATAAGATATAAAAGAGAAAAACATCCACAATCCCACTACGGAACTAACCTCCGATAATTCTCTAAGACACACATTCATAACTCACGTACTTCCCAAAGAAAAACAATTACACGACTATCTACACTATTCTCTAAATATCTACCAGACACCATTTACATGCCAGACGGTGCAGGCGGCGCGAGCATTACGTGAAACAGCTGAATTACCCTGCAGGAGCAGCACCTTTCGTACACGCTATCAGTGCCGCCGCGTAATGCTCGGCAGGTCTTGGGAGATACAATGTGGTCTTCGGGGAACACTTAAGGGTCTTAGGGGCGTACTGCCTCGGCTTGAGGAGATGAATGTGGCAGCGAGCATGGTGTGCCTGAAGCAGGGGAGCAGCGCCGCAGCCTCTCAGTCTCCCTGGTGATTTTTCGAGGTTTAGGAGAGGCAGGGAAGGCGTGAGTGTAAAGTAACACACATTTAGCTTGAATAACATTAGCAATAAAACCGTAACATTGCAGAACTCCAGACTACTAGTCGAGAGTGATAAGGCTATGTAAGCATGCTAAAATCCTCTCTCTCTCTCTCTCTCTCTCTCTCTCTCTCTCTCTCTCTCTCTCTCTCTGGGATTAGCTGTAATTTGATGTGAGAGATAATGTTAGTTTTATCTTAAAGTTTAATTGTCCTCATACCCAGGTGGAAAGCACAGCCTCTAGTGACCAGTTACAGGGCGAGACCACAACTGCTCTGCGTGACGCATACCCCAAGCTGACCCACGGAGGGGACGCGAAGGGAAAGCAGGGATACACGATGCACAAAACATGGGGGCATTGATTGACGGAAAGAGTGGCGCTGCAACAGCTAGTTTTGTGGCGCTGTCTTGTGTTTCCTGAGGATTTCTATAAGGAAAAGGACGAAAAATAAGTTAAAGAAAAAGAACGTGTAGGCTAAGTTTTTGCATGTAAGGGATTAGAAATAGCTCTGAGACAAGATCAAAACACAACGACAATTAATTTCAATAACAACAACTCCAAAGAAAGGAGTGATAAAATGCGGGGTTACTTTTCACTATGAAGGAAAAGAGACTATTATCAAGTGCAACTAAAACGATAATACAGCATCTCCAGAGAAAAGAATGATAAAAATGCAAACAAAATCATCAAAAGGAACGGAAAGAGGAGAAAAAAACATACAAAGAAACAAAACTCAAATTAAACAAAGACAAACAAAAGAAAGAAAAAAAACAATAGATAATAAAAAACAAACAAACAAACAATAAACTAAAAAAAAAAAACACACAATAAGGCACTAACTCAATTAACGCCAAAATAACAACATGGTCATTGATATAAATTCAACCTGAGCTCTCAATAACACGAATAAAATCAGTGCCTGGTGCGACTGGGAGAAACACGAGCAGTCTCCCCTGAAGGTCTCCGGTAGTTTTCTGCTTTACTCGTTCCGAACTTCAATATGAGGATGATGAGAAGGACGATGGAAAGAAGGCGAAAGAGGAGGTGGAGGAGGGGAAAGAGGACGAGAAGAAGGGCAAATGACGAGAATAAAAGAAGGAGAATGGGAATAAGGCGAAAGAGAAGGAAAAGGGATGGTGGGCAAGATAGTGGTGATGATGGAAGTGGAGGAGGAGGAGGAGGAGGAGGAGGAGGAGGAGGAGGAGGAGGCGGCAAGTGAAGATAATAATAAGAATACGAATAAGACGAAAGGGGAGGAAGGAGTGGTGGACTAGATAGTGGTGATGATGACGGAGGAGGAGGAAGAGGAGGAGGAGGAAGAGGAGAAGGAAGAAGAGGAGTAGGAAGAGGAGGAAGAGGAGAGTCAGAAAGAACAGTTGATTAGTCGTTGCTTGTTGTTGTTCTTGTATGTTGGCACCACACACTTCCAGGAAGACGCCAAAGCTTGCGGGGATGGAGGAGAAGGAGGAGGAGGAGGAGGAGGAGGAGCAGGAGAAGAAGGAAGGAAGGAGAAAAAGCAGGCACGGTAACGCAGCGGGAGAGGAAGGGAGAGAGAGGATAATGCTGTGGGTCAAAAGAAAAGCATGCTAAATGTCTTAGGATGGATAGTGTAAGCAACCTGGGGACGTGGAACAGGAAAGAAAGGAGGATGAGAGGAAGGAAAAGGAGGAGGATGAAGAGGAAGAGGAGGTGCAGGAGGACGAGAAAAATAATTCAGAAACACGAAGAAGGACAAGACGACGACAAGGAGGAGATATATTAACAAGAGACAAGGAGGAGGAGGAGGAGGAGGAGGAGGAGGAGGAGGAGGAGGGGGAGGGGGAGGAGGAGGAGGAAAAAAAAAACAAGAATGACTGACTGCCTGACTGACGTAGTAACTGACTGACTGACTGGAAATTTTCTTGGCGCTGCAAAAACGAGGCTGTATCACGCTTGACTTGCTGTTCTGATGCATATGTGAAGACACACACACACACACACACACACACACAAAAGAAAATATAGTCGATGAGACAGCAGCGAATATTTCCGAAAAAAAAAATAAGGTAAAGAAAGTATAACAGCCTGGAATATTACTGGAGGAGGAGGAGGAGGAGGAGGAGGAGGAGGAAAATTTAGGTGACATGAAGATAATAGTTCTCCTCCTCTTCCTCCAGCTCCTACACTCAGCTTCCTTGACCAGCCTCCCCTCCCCACTCCTAAAACGACATATCTTTCCCTAAGTTGGTCATCTTTCTCCTCCTCCTCCTTCTTCTTGTGTTCCAACAGAAGGAGAAGGAGGAGGAGGAGAAGGAGAAGGAGAAGGAGGGAGTGAGTTCGGTTGCTTCTCTCTCCAAGACTTGCTAAATTGCACATCGACAGAGTGATTGCAAGAGCGGAGTCCTTTTGCAGTCTATTACAGAGTCGCTTTGAGTTACGCTTCAGGGCCTCTAGGTAGTCTTTGACCTCTTCAGACTCTGCTATCTTCACCTTGCTCCTCCGCCACCACCACCATCATCCCAGCCACTAGCATTAAGGAGCAAAATCTCTCGCCCTCAACCATTGGCAAGGAGTCTGGGATCATCGTCAGCACCATTACCTCAGTGTAACACCTGTCATTATTCTTGCCCATCTTTTTGCATCTCTCTCTCTCTCTCTTCCCCCTCTCCCTCTCCTCCCCTCTCTCTCTCTCTCTCTCTCAAGGACACGCTGCATAAGAGAATCAGGGCCGTAATATAAGAAGGAATGAAGCAAAGGTAAAGAAAAGGAAGGAAGGAAAGATGACCTGGAGTAAGGGAAAGAGAGAAATGTAAAAGGAGTAAAAGGGGGGACCGGAGTGGAGGGTAATGGAGTGATGCTAAACGATAAAAAAGGAAGAGAAAAGGAAATAAAGGAAGAAGAGTGAGATGATAAAAATAACATAGAAGCAAGGACGGTGTGTGGGATGAGAAAGGAGGGAGGAGGAAGGAGGTAGGAGGAAGGAGGGAAGAGGAAGGATAAGAGAATAAGAACTAAGGGAGAAAGGAAAAGAGAGTCAGTGATAAAGTAAGAGTTAGAGAGAGAGAGAGAGAGAGAGAGAGAGAGAGAGAGAGAGAGAGAGAGAGAGAGAGAGAGAGAGAGAGAGAGAGACGTCCAATCCTCCCGTTTATTTAGTAACTGCCTACCTGTCCGTCTGTCTGTCTGTCTGTCTGTCAGTTTGTCTATTTGTTTATTTCTTGATGTGTTTACCTTTGAGATCCCAAACCTCCCTACGATAAACAGCCGCAAGATTTCTCTCTCTCTCTCTCTCTCTCTCTCTCTCTCTCTCTCTCTCTCTCTCTCTCTCTCTCTCTCTCGCTCTGACAGATACATTTCTCGAGTTTATTTCTATGCTTCTTTGAACCTCTATTCACCTCCTCCTCCTTCTCCTCCTCCTCCTCCTCCTCGTCTTCCTCCTCCTCCTCCTCCTCCTCCACAGTCGCTGGTTCGGCGATCGTCCAACTTTGCAAGGGTCCATATGAGAGCGAGCGAGCGAGAGAGAGAGAGAGAGAGAGAGAGAGAGAGAGAGAGAGAGAGAGAGAGAGAGAGAGAGAGAGAGAGAGAGGAAAAAATTGTGTATCCTCTTAAGTTTAAATGAGGCGAGATTGCGTGGACAGAAAAGAAGAGCGTTGTCATTTGCGCTGTCATGATTGTTTCCACCGTTGCCATTATCATTGTTACCAGGATTACCACTGTTGTTGTTGTTGTTGTTGTTGTTTGTCGTTGATTTTGTTGCTGTGATTGTTGTTCGTGGTTGTGGTGGTGCTCATAAGGGAAAAGAAAAAAAAAAAAACACGAACGAAAAAGGAATACGTAGAAATACCTGTGATCATTGTCGTCTGTATTATTGCTGTCATTATCCTTGTTTTTGCATTTATTGACGGTGTTGATGGTGTTGATGGTGTTGATGATGATGATGATGATGATGATGATGATGATGACGATGGTGAGATCCTATACTTTAGTGTAGAAAAGTGAAGAATACAACAAATAAATGCCACAGGGAGGTTTGGTAAGGATAATAATAATAATAATAATAATAATAATAATAATAATAATAATAATAATAATAATAATCATAATAATAATGACAAATACAATAATAACAACAACAACAACAACAACAACAACACAGTGAACCAGAGAAAGGTACAAATAGCAGCAAGGAGAGGCAACAGCAAGGACAGCTAAGAAGAAAATAAATGGAGGAGGAGGAAGAGGAAGAGGAGGAGGAGGAGGAGGAGGAGGAGGAGGAGGAAAAAGACAAGAAGGATAAGCTGAGATACTCGTTTCAACCTATCCCCTCTATTCTTCCCCATTCCTTCCTCTCTCATCCCATCAGCCCCCTTCCTGCACCCCTCACTCCCCTCCCCTCACTCACTTAAGTCTTGCCTGGTAAACACAGTGCCTGAGATGGACGGACGAGAGAGAGAGAGAGAGAGAGAGAGAGAGAGAGAGAGAGAGAGAGAGAGAGAGAGAGAGAGAGAGAGAGAGAGAGAGAGAGAAAACGGTCTGCTGTTGGTAAATAGTAGATGTTTGTTCATGCCACTCTTCCTCCTCCTCTTCCTCGGTCTTGTCGTCCCCCCCCCCTCTTTCCTCAGCTCATTTAACCACCACCACCTCCTCCTCCTCCTCCTCCTCCTCCTCCTCCTCCTCCTCCTCCTCCTCCTCCTCTTCCTCCTCCAGAACGCTTGACCCCTTCCTGGAACCCTGATTATCACGAGTCCTCCTGAAGTGTGTAATCTAGACTTCCACACTTGCCGCGTTCAAGAGACACTGGGTATTCAAGAGTGTTCAAGAGAATGGATTAATCTGTGTGATGCTACATAGTGGATCGGCTAGGAAGGTGCTATGATGTTCCGTTCTCTCTCTCTCTCTCTCTCTCTCTCTCTCTCTCTCTCTCTCTCTCTCTGCTAAAATAGTCCAACAGTCTGGTTTGGTATATTTTGAAAGATCTATTCCGCTAAGAGAGCTCCGCCTGCCCCAACGTCTTACTTTTCGTGTGTCTCATGTTTTCACAGGTAAGAGGAAGAATGCTGGGGTAAATCTTTCACCAATAAATGTGAATTGTCGATAGTCCATAATATTTCAATCATTCTGAGCCATTTAAAGGTTATAAGCAGGAAGTCCCTACCTCAAGAAGCAGAACGCATCTAGCATGTAAATTTCTTCTCAACCTGCAAAACTACACATTTTCTAAGGGTAATGCAATATATATTTTACATTAATCCTTCGACTGCAGTTTGGCACATTTTTTTCTTAATTACTATCACTCTGAGACATCTTTACTTGTTCTATAGCCACCTCAAATCTTTAAACTAGGTAGAAATGGCAAAATCAGTTCTTTTTAATCCCTTTCTTTCTTGCAGATGCTCATAAAGACTTCATGCATTACTTCTGGTGCTGTTATTTGTTGCGTGTCGCTGTGAAAGGGTTAAGGTATTTGACGCAACATACAGATCCAAGCGCCTTCCCACACATATGACACCTCCACGACGCAACTTTCAGTAAACCAACGGTGCAACGATAACGCATGAGTCTACAATAACACCACCACCCACACATACACACACACACACACACACACACACACACACACACACACACACACACACACACACACACACACACGACCAGAGGAAAACAAATACGACGAAGGTGGGAAATACATATCAGAATGAACCCAGTATTTCGAATAACCAATATGGCATTTTATCCACGTTTCCTCTGAGCTGTTCCTTCATCCCACTATTTGTTTTCCTGTCCTTCCCCATCCCCACCCACCCTTTCCCTCCTCAGCAGGGCGCCGAACAAAGAGAGGAGGAAAGACGGAGGGAGAGGGAGAGAGGGGTGGAGAAAAACTGAGAAAGAAAGTGGAGTGGGAGAGGGAGGAAATGGAGGAGAGTAGGTAAGGCGTCTTGTTGGTGGAGCTGCAGAAGTTGGGTCTTCAAGAGAACTTTCGTAAACTTCCTTAAATCAAAGGTGAGGCCGCGGGGAAAGACCAGCGGGGAATATTTTTATTGGGTGATGATAAAGGAAGCCGGTGGATGGGACAGAGAGAGAGAGAGAGAGAGAGAGAGAGAGAGAGAGAGAGAGAGAGAGAGAGAGAGAGAGAGAGAGAGAGAGAGAGAGAGAGAGAGAGAGAGAGAGAGAGAGAGAGAGAGAGAGAGAGAGAGAGAGAGAGAAATTTCGCTTTTGCAATATACTATAAAAATATCATGCATATTCACTCAATCTGGCACGGCAGTTAAATGTAAATTGTAAATGAACATGTGAAAAGATCATGATGACAGCATGAAAGTGAGCAATAAAAGATGATAATTGGCGGCCGAATGCTAAAAAAAAAAAAAAAATAAAGAAAAAAAAATACAAGTCTAAATATTCAGATTTTCGTAATAATCGAACAACTGTGAATACACCGTAACTGAGCGACTGTGATCCGCTTAGGAGGATGTGTGTTTAATGGAGGACACGGTGAGGTGATTTCAGACCATTATAACCGCACCATGATGCATTACGGTTTTCGGCAGGAACGTTTTTTGTGATGCACGAGGAGCCTCAGAGGAACCCCAAGGACGTAGCAACCCCAGCTCATTCTCCATCAGGTAGCAGGCAGGTGAGCGCCACGTTACCCTCCGCTGACGGGATCGCTGCGTCCATCGCCAATCAACGACAAAGCGGCGGCCACAACACGCGCCCTGCCATTCAAGTCTATTATGCCATTTACGGAAATTACGCGTGAAAAAAATCGTTCCACCCGTATTTTGTGTTGTTATTGGACTACCGCCCGCAGAAAAGAGAGAGAGAGAGAGAGAGAGAGAGAGAGAGAGAGAGAGAGAGAGAGAGAGAGAGAGAGAGAGAGAGAGAGAGAGAGAGAGAGAGAGAGA
>NC_087162.1:27927947-27985447 GCF_035594125.1 Scylla paramamosain | reverse complement strand
TACTGGAACGCAGCGGTGTGTTGTACAGCTGCAGTGGAGGTAAGGGAGGTGCAGAGACCTAGTTCATTGCTGTGTGCTGGTGACCGGTGCTTAACAGTAACTGGAGAATGCACTCGTACTTAGGGTGCTTCCAACTCGTTAACGTTTCCATGGAGTGTTGCATTACATTACCAAACCTATCAAGTAATTTTAATGGGGAACTTAAGCCTCTGACTGATGGCTTCTTTTCAAGCTTAATAGTGACCTGGTGAAGGTTTGGTAATTATTTTTTGTGTGGGTATAATTATGGAATGTCGCTGCCAGCAAAGACTATTCAGTTACTCTGATAGAAGTTAAGCATGTGACAAGTGGTTTCTCCTCAAGCTGTCATTCTACTCCTTGCCGTCATTGTTATATTGGTAGTAAACTTGAAGATCAATACGGTGAAGACATTTAATAGTGAAAAAAAAAATATATAGAACTTGGGAGCTGCAATAAACTATCAAAAGACTCACTGAGAGACAAAAATAATTACTAGTTCTCCTCATTTTGTCATTCTAGTTTACTTAAAGAGCATTACGGCAGAGAAATGCTGTAAAAGAAACCTCGAAACCTGCAATGATTAAAGCAAATTACTGACAGTCCATCCATACTTGCCTTCCACTTTGTCGTTATCAAATGCTACTGAAAGATCAATGCAGTGAGAACGTACATAAAGAGAAAACTTGGAAACGGCAACTAAGTACGATCAGGTAATACAAAAAGATGCCTCATTAGTAGAGTATAGCATTAATGTACTATATCAATGAAGTTTTCTCCCTTTCCTCAGTGTTATTGATATTATTTTATCTAATCTCCAAAGCCTTAACCAATCAGTGATAAGTGTTGTTATTTCCCTTCTCTCTCTCTCTCTCTCTCTCTCTCTCTCTCTCTCTCTCTCTCTCTCTCTCTCTCTCTCTCTCTCTCTCTCTCTGTGTGTGTGTGTGTAAACCAATGCGGACGACATTTAAAGTCCCGCCCAAGCACTGTTCTTGTCATTGTGGCGAGTTAGTGTGAGTGTGTGTGTGTGTGTGTGTGTGTGTGTGTGTGTGTGTGTGTGTGTGTGTGTGTGTGTGTGCGCGCGCGCGCTACAATTAAAAAAAATTCAAATCAACGTTTTATTCATAATTGCATGCAACCAGTAGCTGTAAATTCACACACACAAAAAAAAAAAAAAAAAAAAAAAAATTCCAACTTCCTAAATAATGAAAAGTAATCTAAAAAATGTGAACAAAATTAGATAAATACAAAACAAAACGATAAATAAAATTAAAACGAATGTAAATAGTTGTGATCACATTTATTATTCCCTACGAGTGTAACTTGACAATGAGAATTTAATCGCAAACTGCATGACAACTTTTCTCTTAGTCATAACTCTTACACGCATTTCTGTATTTCTCTTCAAATGTAACACAGGAAAAATTTAATTAACCGCCCATTTTATTACAGTGTCCATGGAAACCTTTGCCACTGTGCTCTCCAGGTTAACAAAGGAAGACTATATCAGTACAAAAAAAAAAAAATGTAACTGCAGAATGACTGGAGCTGTATATACAAGTCTGCTGATCCAATTCCTACTATTTCTACTGTCTCCGGTGTTTGTGTGTGTGTGTGTGTGTGTGTGTGTGTGTGTATGTGTGTGTGTGTGTGTGTGTGTTTGTGTGTGGACTCCCAAGGCGATGAGTCGCGACGGTCTTGGGGAGGGAAGGAGGAGAAAGCGAGGGAGCATGTGACCTCCAGTTTGGCAAGAGTAAGGCTTGTGAGGCAGTTTCTTTTCATGTCTTTAAAATGTGGCCCTCGTGACGATCCTTTAGGTCTGAAGATGTCCAGTGTGGAGGGCCGCAGTTGGGGGCTGAGTGAGAGGGATGGAACCGCCTGTGTGTTTCCTAGGGTGAACTGGAGGCATGAGTGGTGTGCGCTCCTAGTCGGCTGGTGGGGTCAGGCTTGGGTAATCCCTTGGGGTGGAGTAGTGGAGGGTTGGGTGGAGGGATGGATAAAGGCAGCTGGTGTGCTTACGAGTAATGGTGCGGGGGAGTACGTGCTTCACGACTCCAAGTAGGCCGCTGCGACTGTTTGGGAGGTCTGTTGAGATAGCGTGGGGTGGCCTTGCTTCTTTTGCTGTGGAGCATGTGGGTTTGGTTGCTTGCAGTTTGTTTAGCTTGTGACTGTTACGTTGTACCGTCTGCTTAAGATTTATTAACGAGGATTGAATTCTCATGGGACGATGGGCGGCGGTTCCTGAAGGCGCCGCTCAATGGTCCAGCAGGTGTTTGTGAGGCGGGGCGGCGGAAGGGTATCGGGGACGCCCTGCAGTCGCTCACGTGGCCCTGATGGCGGCACCGATCTTCATCTGCATTACAAATTGACGTTAATGTTTGTGTTCGTTCCTCTTGACTGCTTCAAACAGCCAATTAATGTCTTGTTTGTGAATATATGATACATATTTAAAATATCCACTATTCCTTATTTAGTCCAGTGCAAGGAATTCCCGGAAAATTTTGCAAATCTGTTTAGTTTACTATTTCTGGAACATCACTGTTGCCGTAAAGGCATGACCCATTTCCAATGTTCAGCTTGGACTGGTTTCCACATAACCTCGTTTACAAATGTTATAATCTTATGCATGAACGGTTTCGTAAACATTTGAAGATCGAGAAGCGGGACCGATGCTGCCACGTGGCACTGAGTCTTCCTGCACCTGATGCGTCTGTCTCGAGATGGGTCCGCCCAGGCTCTCGGCACACCATACTCTGGGCACCACCGAAGGCAACTTGAACAATTTGTAGAGTCCAATGATATCGTAAGGATCCTCCACAGCAAGGCTCTAACTGGCAGGAGTTTACTGTGTAAAGTCCCTGGTCTCAGCGGTGCGTCGCTTCCTACACACATACCGCATCATGCCACACTTTTCAGTCCCATACAGGCTGAAAGAAAAGACGCGTGGTCGCTTTAAGCCGCTGACGTAATTACGTGTGGCACTGTCCCAGTGATTCAATAACCCTTGGTAATGGCCACGGGAGTAGTGGCAGCAGCCCACGGCAACAGAGAGCGAGGCATCAAAGGATCTCTAACACTTGATCGGGGACAAAAAAATCCCCCAAACACTCACAGCAAACACAATGAGGTTGGGTGCTTTGGGAAACTATGCTTTGTGCCTGAGAGTTCAAAGCAATAACAAGATTGTACCAAGAACTTTACTTTAAAAGAGTGATAAATATTAATATCAAGCCAACATAATACCTCATGACCACAAGCGGCCACCAGGGTGCTTATTGGACACATCTGCCACGTGCTATCTATTCAGTATTTTTACAGAACTCATGAATTCTAATTCCAAATTCTGATCACGGAGCCAGCACCGCACCTCGCCTCATAAACTAAGGTACTTTTCGTAGTTAAACTGATGGAGGCTCACACTTCTCGCCTTTCTTCTGGCACCTGTGAAACATTCTGCTCAGGATGTTGCAGCTCCTCGACACATTAATAACTGTAATCGTATTTCATGTGCTCCGTTCACCTCCTTGGAAGTTTTGAGCCTCTTAACTGCTTTGCAAGTCTAATTCGTGTGTGTGTGTGTGTGTGTGTGTGTGTGTGTGTGTGTGTGTGTGTGTGTGTGTGTGTGTGTGTGTGTGTGTGTGTGTGTGTATACGAAATCGAGACGCGAATATGGGTCTGGAAGTGAAATGAGAAGTGTAAGGAGTAAACAAAATTAATAGCTTAAAAAAAATATATAAAAAAAAGACGAAATCATACGACTGAGAAACTTGAAAAAAAAAGATGGAGATCAGTGGAATAAAAATAATGCTAACAACAACAACAACAACAACAACAACAAAAATCACCACAACAGCAACAAAAACCACCACAACCACAACAATAATAATAACAACAATTACAACAATAGACATTATCGGCTTAAAAAAAAAAAAAATCCTATACACTGTGAAATGTGGACAAAAAACAATACGAATTAAGTACAGTAAAACTGTAATCACCCTTAAGCAAGAGCAGTGTGGGAGGAGCGTGACGAGCGTGACCACAAGCAGGGGCGGCGCCAGTGATTCACACCGACACCCGTCAACAACAGCAGGTGCCTAATGGGCCGACAGACACCACTAAGCCAGAGTCATCGGGGCGGCGTTAATGATTATTACACCTGCCGGCTTCAAACCAGGCCTCCCTCCGCCCCCCGCCCCCTAGGCCTTCCTCGATCCCCACAGGCCTTCCTCCACCCCATTAGGCCTCCCTACGTCCTCCCAGGCCTCTTCCATCCCCAAGCTTCCCTCCACCCTCCCCTAGGGCTCCCTCATCCTCCCCTTTGTTAAGCAGGGAACGAATGGGTGCATCCCTCGGGCGTCATCCCTCAAACCGCACCCTGGGGATGGCGGCACCGATTCCGCTGCCGCATGAATCGGCACCAGGGGAAGGAGAGACTGACGAGAAAACTTAGTTCTTTAATTTCTGCCCATTTCTAGGTTTACTGTCTTTAATTTTTATTCCTATAAATGGTGGTCAGTTTTTGTTTGGTAATGTTAGTGTTTCAACAACAATTAGATAATCAAAACTATATTTCCTTCAATTAAACTATATTTTCTTCATCTGAATCATATTTCACACACTTGAATTATATTTTCTTCAATTCCTATTTTCTTTTTTTTCTCTAACAACATTCAGCTAGTAGTGACTCCATGCGTGGCTGTGGTGCTAGTAGTTATCCCGGAAGTACAGTACACTGATCACTACCCGGTTTAATTTTTGTGTTTTGCAACCCGTCTCCTCCCACTCTTATATGGGAGTCCCTTGCTGGACTTATTTTTTTTTTACCTAAGAATTCGAGGAATACCTGCAATTCGCGGGATGACCTCCTGACGGTGTACTTTGAACCCTTTGGAATACTCGCGAACCGGGGCAGGGACACGAGCAGCCCTGCCTTGTATCGTCCCCACCACCACCACCACCAACACCACCACTCACCCCAGTTTTCGTATTCCTAGACCTTAAAACCTCCCTTTATGAACGCTATTTACTTTAATCAATAAGACTGCAGGTGTTCATTTAATACAGAATCTTATAAACTGTAACACGGATAGAATAAAATAATGTTAAATGCGCTGGCGTGGCAACTGCACAAGTTATGCTTACTAGTCCAAGCGGCTTTGGAAGGAAAACACCTAATATTATACTGCACATCTGAAATTCATGTCCATACACTGCTTAACTACTTAAGCTTCCTTAAGTGTCGCTGGGAATACGATTTGTCTTTTCTCTTTCACCTTGGCGATAAATAAGAGTTCGAGGAAGCGCAGACTCCGACACGCGCGCACCATACAGCACACCGCGCTACTGCCTGAGTGAGATCCTATCCCTTTGGTCTCTTGTTTCGAAGCCGGTCGGCACTTGAATGATATATAAGGGTTCGCAAACCAGAAACAGACTACAATATGCGTTCATACTGCAGGCTTAGAACGATTTCTTGGTGAAGTTGACAGTATCTTTTTGGTTTCCTCTTACAAAATACTACTGAAAAAAATCTCGCAAACGAAGAATAATTTCAAATCATTATGTGATTTATTCCAAGAAGAAACAAACAACGTCAAGTATTTACAGCAGTAATGGCGATGCTTCTACCTCTCCTCCTCATCTTACTTCTACCACTACTATTACTACCATACTATAAGCCACCAGTACCACCACCACCGCCACCAGCAACATCAATAAACATCAACCTTCTCTCCTCTAAAAAAAAAAAAAAAAACAGAATACAAAAGGAACTAGATAAAAAAAGAAGAAAAGACTAACACGGAGAACAAAAAAAAACAATACAATAATTTAGAGTAGAGAGCAATAGATACCTTGGAAAGGAAGACAAAGACACACACACACACACACACACACACACACACACACACACACACACACACACACACACACACACACACACACACACACTCCTTCCGCCCTGCATCATCCATGGTCCCGTTATGGTAGGAAGACACGGCAAAAGAAGAGAACGGGGAGAGGAAAGGAGGACAGGCAGGGAGGGGTGAACAGAGGGAAGGCAGAGGGCTGAGGAGGCAGACACAGCGATGCGCGGAAGACGTGGTTGTAGCAAAGCAGGTGAAGCGGAAGAGGCAAATTACTGGAAGGGGGAAGAAGAGAAGCCAATGCGTGGGAATAAGTTACAGAAAAGAAGTCTTAAAAACAAAGAAGCAAGAAGGCATGGAAGCAAAATAGGAGGGGGAGTATAAAGAAAGGAAAAGGGAGGAAGGAAGAGAGGAAGAAAGAGAGCCAGACATGCAGGAAAGAAGGAAAAAAAAAGAGAATGGGAGGAAGGAAGAAATTGTGGCAGGTATGCAGGAAAGAAGAATGGAAGGATGAAAGGAAGGAAGGAAGGAAGGAAGCAAAAAGGAAGGAAGGAAGGAAGGAAGTATGGAAGGAGGAGTAAAGAGGAAAGGAGAAATCATATTTTTAGACCCCGAAAATTAATTAAAGCATCTCAAAGTTTGAAAGAGCAAACATAAAAACGAAATAACTGATGGACAAGAAAAAAATAACGCACGCACACACACACACACACACACACACACACACACACACACGCATAAAAAAATAGAAAAAATACAAGGCTATGGAATGAAACCAGTAAAGAACACACCAAAAGTAAGACCTTGAATTTAAAGCAATATGAAAGAAACTGAACATGTCACAAGCGAATTTAATGTTTAATAACAGAAACACGCACTCACACACACACACACACACACACACACACACACACACACACACACACACACACACACACACGCACAAACTACATAAGCTCCATTGCTCCGAGAAAAATCCGACAACTACATGTACAAAAAAAAAAAAAAGAGGGAGAGAGAGAGAGAGAAAGGCTTGAATTTGCTTGCATTTCTCCGCTCTGGCCTCTCTCCCTTCCTTCCTTTCTCCCTTTTGAGTGACCCACTGCAGTGAAGCTTGCCAGGGAGAAATTGAAGATGCGAGGTGGAGTATTTGGAGAAGGAGATGGGAGGAGGGGAACAGGATGAGTTGGATGGGAAGGCAGAAAGAAAGAAGGAACTAAAAAAAAAAAGAAAAAGAAAAAGAAAAAGGTGGGGAGAGGAAGCAGGAAGGAGAAATTGAATAAAGAGTCTGCATCCGAATCCAAACAGTAACTTCCAACGAATTTCAAACTGAATAAAAAAGAAGTTATTGCGCAAGTTATTCCTTTCCTAGCCAGTGAGATGTGCAGAAAGCCACACTCTTTGTTCATTGACTGGCAGCCTCACGTCGGTCGCGGGAGGAGAGACGCCCAGAGCTCCGCGCGCACGAGGCACATGGCACAGTACTCCATAGGGACCCTTCGATTTGTCAGCGAGAGAACATCACGAACTGGGGGAACTGCTCGCCTCGAGGGAGAACGCAACGTCCTACCTTCAGAAACTTGAAGGAATCTAAGAGAGAGAGAGAGAGAGAGAGAGAGAGAGAGAGAGAGAGAGAGAGAGAGAGAGAGAGAGAGAGAGAGAGAGAGAGAGAGAGAGAGAGACTAGAGGCGAGATAATTATACACATGAGAACACACTCATTAAGAACTTTAAGGGACAGCCACTAAGTTCGCGGGAAATCAAAGTCTTCGCTAAATTACTTTCGCTTCCTATGGCGTCCACTTGTTTAAACATTCAGCAGCGGCGCGAGGAGCGAAGAACACGGTGGGATAAGAAAGGGTTGAGAGATGGAAGAGGGAGGGATGATGGAAGAAAGGAAGGGGGATAGGCAGGAAGGAACGAACTATACTACTTGTACTACGAAGTTTCCCTTTAACACAAATATGTACAACCGTTTACAAGTATGGGAATGTTAAAGTACACCTGGGGATGAAGTAACAAAAATGCACCTGCTCGTATATGCAGCCGAACAAGGTAAATCCATAGCGGCGATGAAAATAACCAGGGATTTAAAAAAAAAGATAAATAAAAAAACTCACCTGTGTTAGGAAGATTTAAATTTCCGACGTTACTTTTTCCTTTGTAGATTTGATATTTGACTTTTAGAGTATTTACTTTTATTATAAACGATATACATACCAATAATGAAATTAGTAATTATGTTATATAATTCATTACTGCGGTCATCACATTTGTGTCAGCAAATGTGGTAAAATATAATTAAACATGTCATTTGGAGCCACGCCGCTGTGCTACACTCTTGTTTCCAACTCTGATCCTCTGATGCTCTGGTACCTGACTGAGAATAACACTCCTCGTTGTTAAAGAGAAGTTACCGCAGCTGTATTTTTCAAAGGTTGCTTTAGGAGTTCTCCTCCTGACATGGAAGGATGAGTAAATATCTCAGTCACTTGCCAAGAACTACGACCAGGACTGCAACGCTGCTTCAGGGAATAACCGAGCAAAGTCTGGGACACAAACAACTCAACTGCCAGAGCGCTGCTGAACTCAGCCAACAGCACTCAAACAAGTACACTGTGCTGAAATAGTCGCTGTTGTAATGCACAGGTCTGGTATATTGCACATGAATTTATAATGCCCAAAATCTGATATACGATTGCCGAAACCACCTCAACTTATCTGTCCCTTGAAATTATTAGATAAAACTACAATGGACAAGGAAGAATTTGCCTGCACCTTAAAGTTGCATGAACACCCAAGAAATCTATGAGTCATATATATATATATATATATATATATATATATATATATATATATATATATATATATATATATATATATATATATATATATATATATATATATATATATATATATATATATATATATATATATATATATATATATACTCACTCTTACCGATAATCGTTACTAATGCACCTACATGGAAAACATTCGAAATGAAGCGAACATTGAGAAATCCAGTAAAAGTGTTCGCATGTATTTCCTAAATACTTAAGGTTTTGTTTCCCGGTGTTACTTCAGATAAACAACAAAAGCACTAAAAAATGTCACAGACATCTACCGATATATACAAAAAGAATTATACGTAAATAAACACATGCAAAATATTCGCAGCTCAGCACGAGCCGTCGTATAAACTAATCCGACACATCGCATTAGAGACAAAAGAAAAAAAGAGAAAAAAAGTTCAGGTGATATTTGTAAATAAATGCAAGCCATGAAGAAAACAAGAATTATTGTTATTGTTAAAGTTTCAAAAAGAATGGCCTTTATCGCATGAATATTCTAATTTACGAGTATTGTGTGACTCAGGGAGTGGGAAGTGACAGGGCGGGGCGCGGGGCAATTAGTCAGCGGCTGCGGGCGCTCGTGGGTGGGTGGGTCATCACTCATTTCATTACCTGTACCGCTTACCTTCCTCTCCTTCCCCATCTCTCTCTCTCTCTCTCTCTCTCTCTCTCTCTCTCTCTCTCTCTCTCTCTCTCTCTCTCTCTCTCTTTCTCTTTCAGAAATGGCATTAGGTATTTATTACACTGACCGTGGGAAGAGTAATGCTAAATAGTTTTTCCTGAATATGAATTTTTATTTTTCGCAGCATTTTTATTCTGATTTTATTCATGGTGTGTGTGTGTGTGTGTGTGTGTGTGTGTGTGTGTGTGTGTGTGTGTGTGTGTGTGTGTGTGTGTGTGTGTGTGTGTGAGTTAATTTTAGACAAATTTCGGAGCACTTTCCAACCCAATTTTAAACGTTAATTTTTCGCCATTCTGTACAACTAATTAAAACTACAGGTGACAATTATCTCAGGCGCCTTACCTTTCCTCCTCCTCCTCCACCTCCTCTCCCTCCTCCTTCCCCTGTCATCCCTTGACCTTCACGTGCTCCTTAATTAGTTTAGACTCAAACAAGGAGTGCAAAGAGGGAAAAAAAAAAAAGTGGACGAGAAGGAGCGAGGAACAGGGGGTGGGAGGGGGGTGGGGGAGGGGGAAGGGGAAGGAGAAAGAGGGGGAGGAGTGGGAGGGAAATCAATACCTGGTCTCGCATCCTCCTTCCTCCTACTCCTCCAGGCTTTTCTCACTCATCCCCTTTCCTCCTCCTCCTCCTCCTCCTCCTCCTCCTCCTCCTCGTCCTCCTCCTTCTCCTACTATTACTACTACTACTCCTCCTCCTCTAGTTCTCTACCCTATTCTTCCTCTTCCTCTCTCTCTCTCACTCTCTCTCTCTCTCTCACACTCTCTCTCCCAGCATAATTTAGCAGTGATAACTTATTCCTTTGCTTCCATTACCCACATATGAGCTTCAAGAGGCGACACTGGAACAAAATCTACATCTTCCTCCAACGCTTCTGGATTCTGTTCCCTCACGTCACTCAGGTAATACATTCATGTCCAAACTATACTGTACGCGCTCCTCCACTCTTTCCCTCAGCTTTTCTTTTTATTTATACGTCCACGGTGAGGGTGAGGGACTAAAGGCTGCGTGGCGCCACTTCACCGTAAGCTATTGCCGTTGATAAAAAGTAATTATGTGAAAGGGTTCGCTTTTGCTTATCTTTTATATTTATTTTCAGTTTTTTTTTTTGTGAGTGTTTTTTTTTATTGTTTTATTTTGGTGGATATTTCTTTTTTTTATGTGCTTTGTGTTTGTCTGTCTGTCTGTCTGTCTGTCTATTTTGTTGATTTGTTTTGGTTCCGTTGCGAAAGTTAGTTGGTGTGTGTGTGTGTGTGTGTGTGTGTGTGTGTGTGTGTGTGTGTGTGTGTGTGTGTGTGTGTGTGTGTGTGTGTGTGTACGAGTAAGTGGGGGAAAACAGAGAGAGAGAGAGAGAGAGAGAGAGAGAGAGAGAGAGAGAGAGAGAGAGAGAGAGAGAGAGAGAGAGAGAGAGAGAGAGAGAGAGAGAGAGAGAGAGAGAGAGAGAGAGAGAGATAAAATACGACTTTTCATCACAATTTTCCAGTAAGTAATATGGGATAGCGAGTCACTAGTTACCCCTGCCGGCTAAACAAAATTAAACAAAAAATGCTAGCGATTGAACAGGTGCCGCTGAGCTTGAAATAAAACGGCGCGTGGCTTCAGGAGTTCAGGGCGGAAAGTGTAGCAATAGTGGTGGAATAGAGACGAAGGTGGTGATCTGCTGCAGGAACGGTAGACATTAATCAGTATGCACTCTGTTATGATCGTTCTTTTCATCCAAAGGCGCCGAGGATGTGTGATGGCGGACATATTGTGGGGGGTATCCTCGCGTGTTTTCTGGAGTGCGGGGAGGATTTAACGCCTAGTTACATTTCGTTATATACTCGTATGTATTCTTAACTTTATTCCAGTTTTCCCATGGCTTGTGTCTATCTTAAAAAAAGATATCTAGATAATTAACTGTTCTCTCTCGTGTATTTTGGAATAGGGTGATTAAATTTTCTAAAAGATATATTTATGTGATTAATTATAATTCAGTTTTTCCCATATCCTGCATCTGCCTTGGAAAATGAATCCAGATACTATGACTATGAGTTGTTCACAGTTATCTCTCGTGTCTTTTGAAATGAGAAGATAATCAAGTTTTCTAAAGGTCGTATCTGCCTACTTCTATTTAACTTTCCCCGTAACCTGCACTCACACTGAAAAAATAGCTCAATCATATAAATACGTTTTCATAACAATTATCTCTCGAGTCTTCCGGAACGAGAAGATTTACACTTTTTTTGAAGGTCACACATACTTATCTTTATTGAAGTTTCTACATATCCTGCATCTACATTGAAAAATAAAAGTTTGATATTAAAAGTATCAATTCTTAAAAGTTATCTCTCGTGTCTTCACAGTTTACTAAAGGTTATATATATACTTGATTTCATTCTTAGTTTCCCACAATCTGCCTCTACTTTAGTAATGATAACCTGACGAACGTAAGTTCAAGGCCTTATCAACTATCTCGCGTGATTTTGTAGTAGGAGCACTATTCAACGAGCGTAAAAATACACTTCATTCTAACTTCCCTCTGACGTCTATATAAGAAACTAGAATAAAATAACAAATAAAATATGAACACTGTAAATTATGAATCCAAACGAGCCAGACACTAATTATCTCTTTTTGGAATGATACTTTTTTGTTTCACTGCTACTCTCTTGCGGGATCTACAGTATCAGCCAGGAAAATGAAGGTAAATAACGCAAAATTAATAAACCTAAACGAACCATTTAATAATAACACACATAGAAGTATACTGAAGCACAAATTTGAAGGCTGTATATTTTATCCCTGACCCAGATACACCGAAAAATAATATATATGTGCATTGACGTTGTGGTGCACTTTCTCTTTTCCGCAAAACTGTAATATTTACGCTACAGTTCTTTATGCAGAGGTCGTATTGTCTTTTCTCTTGTACTGTGAGAAGGGAAGTGAGGGGAAAATCAGTACTGGGGACAAATCTTCTTCTTCTTTAAGGCATAGGGTTGAAAGAGAGTCACGTGCGTAATAATTCCCACGGAAAACAGGAGAATAAAGTTACTCAAGAACGAGGCAGTGAGGACAAAATTACTATTCCTCGTGAGAACAACCCAAACATTTTAAATTCTTCGTAGTTGTCCATTATTTTGTGTGTGTGTGTGTGTGTGTGTGTGTGTGTGTGTGTGAGCGAAAGAGAGAAAATACACTAAAGGATTCTATCTTTTACGCACTCGTCCTAAATCCCAAACCAGATATGTGGAAGAAGAAGGGATAAAAGTAAAAAAAAAAGATAGAAAAAAAAAACACTAGGTTGTCTCTGTGCAGAAGACTTGAATATCGATGGTACGAGGTGGTCTCTGAGGGAGGAGAGACGGAGGGGAAGGAAGAGGACAGGGAAGAGAGACGAGAGGCACGAGAGAAGAGGGGAGGGGGAAGGTAAGGGAAGGGAAGGGAAGGGAAGGGAAGGGACTGGAGAAAACAACACGAGGAGGAAAATATGAAGGAGAGTGAGAGCGAGGGGGTGTGGCAACAAGGCAGGAGGGTATAAGGAAACAGCTGGCAGAGGAGAAAAAGAAGAAAAGAAAATGTACGCCAGGAAGAGGGAGAAAAAATGATTGGGACGGCAAACGGCAGGAGGAAATAAAATTGAATGGAGGGGGGAAAGAACGGACGTGGATGAGAAAGATCCAGAACGGAAGAAGAGGAATGGAAGACTCTGTAACCGACGAGGGAGAGGAAGAGGGAGAGAAAGTAACAGGGGAGAGAAGGCTATGGGAAAATGGGAGTTAGAGTTTGAAAAAAAAAATAGATAAAAAAAATACAAGAGATTTCTTTTATAAAATAGTTCCAGAGGCGACAGAGACAGATGTGAGAGCAAGAGAGAGAGAGAGAGAGAGAGAGAGAGAGAGAGAGAGAGAGAGAGAGAGAGAGAGAGAGAGAGAGAGAGAGAGAGAGAGATTGTTTTACTTTTCACTACAAACTTCGAGAAAATCCGATTACTTAATTAAAGGAACGACTTAAGTAGAAAAAAAAAAGAGAGAGGAAAAAAAAGAGAAAATAAACCTAAATCTCCCGTAAATCTGTATTTTTGCCGCCGCTCAGCGCAACTCGACTTGATAACAACAACAACAACAACAACAACAACAACAACAACAACAACAACGACGACGACAAAAATAAACAATATCACCTACTCACTACTCATAATCTCACCTTTATGACTTTGTTTATTGCCTTATTGTACATCCATGCACCAATAACTCGCAGTACAAAGAGAAACTGTTATATCTACCACCAGTGATTTGAAATATCTGTGAGTTGAATTTTGATGATAGTAACAATAATAACAACAGTAGTGGTGATGGTGGTGGTGGTGGTGGTGGTGGCAGTAGTAGTGATAATGACTAATGTTCTTGTTATTATCGTTATTGGTACTACTCTGCCTCTACTACTACTATTGCTTCTACTAGCTTAAATAATACAAAAATAAACACATTAATATCAACAGTAGCAGCAATAACTTCCTCTTCTACTACTACTACTACTACTACTACTACTACTACCACCACCACCACTACCGCAACAACTGAAATACCAAAAAAAAGCAAGAACATGGAATATATAAAACCCACAACCACCACTTACTAATAAACACACACACCATTACCACCACCACCACCACCACGACCCACTTATCACCACTTCCACGCTCACATCATCCGCCACCATAAGCCATTCCACTTTTCTGGCCATTCCCAACAACCTGAACGATTCTTCCCTCCTCCTCCTCCACCCATCTCCTTTACCTTCTCCTCCTTTCTCCTTACTTTTCTTCTCCTTCCCTCCTCCTCCTCTTCCTCCTGCTCGTGCTGCGGTCGTCGCGAGGCCATCACGTGCGGCAGAGCTCAGTGGGTCTCAGCACCAGAGCTCAGAAAGTGGCAAGCGACGTTACGGTCACCAGCGAAATGACTCGTATGGTTACACTCGATCTTGAGTATTCGCGTTTCCAATACTCGCTTCTCCTGATTTGGCCATTTGCGAATCCCCGGGCCTAGTGGTGGCAGGGTGCTTGGAGGGGTGAGAGACCGGGAATGAGGGAGGGATGAGGGAGTGTGAGGAGGTTAAGAGGGTAAAAGGGGGTCAGAGGGTCGCGGGATGAGGTCAGGGGGTGAGTTTTGGAAGGACATGAAAGGCGTGGAATTTATATTCACTTTAGTGTTATCGTTTTCACTCGATCCTGTAAATTACTTATGCCATTACTGTCTACTATTTCATTTTATCGAAAGTTATGTGTACGGTTTTTCTTCTCCTCACGTAGCAAGGTGCGGGCGGTTAAGGAGGGCGGGATGTGGAGCGAAAAATAACCTGTGAGATATTTATTCGCGGGTATATAGTGTAGGAGAGCAAGTGCGTTTCCAAGATCGTTTTCGTTCGAGATGGCAAATGCGCGCCTCGCATGTGTCTGAACAATTTAAAGGTGAACATAACAACTTAGACATTACCGATGACGAACGACCCACTAACTGAATACACGCGCACACACGCACACACACACACACACACACACACACACACACACACACACACACACACACACACACAATTTCAACCACCCTTCCCCTCCCAAACGCACAAATTCTCTCTCTCTCTCTCTCTCTCTCTCTCTCTCTCTCTCTCTCTCTCTCTCTCTCTCTCTCTCTCTCTCTCTCTCTCACAGGTAGCATCCCATCTTAGGCCCAACAGCACATATGTAAATGATATTCATAGTATAATGTGCATACATTACAAAGGCTCTGCAGTGTGTTCTGTAGGCGCGTCACGGTGGCAGGAGGAAAGGAAAACGATAACAAACAGGTAAACAGGGAGAAATAAAAGGTAAAATTGAATTAAGAGAGAGATAAAAGGGGAGGGGCTAGAGAGGGAGTATTAAATTGCCGCCGAAAGAGTAAATATTGACAAGGTATGGTTTAAGGAGAAGCAGGAGACGAGGAGAGGTAATAGAGCCAGGTAGGTGAGAGGACAGGAAGGTGAAAAATAAGTATGCGAGGGGAGGGGAATGGAGAGGGACTGGTAATATTATGTAGCACTCCTTGTTTACGCAGACCACACAATTCTTTCGTCTCACTCTCCCTCCCACGGAAACACCCACCCACACACACACACACACACACACACACACACACACACACACATTTCGCTTTTCCCATTATGCACTCGTACATTCCACTGTTATTACCTTCTTTGTCGTACACACTCACGCGTGTACACCCCACAACACATTTCCATTCGTTCACACTCCACATGTCACAAAACTTAACAGTCCACCCTGTCCCCACACACCCACGCTGACACACGTATCTTTATTATCCTTTTAAGTGATATATTAAAAGTTCAGTGCACCCTTCTCCTGTGTCAATATTTAGTTAACTTTATATCACGGGTACATATGGTTCTTTCTCTTCTACGGTTTCTTTTTTTACACACTCACACAAACACACACACACTCACACACAAACACCTAGCAAAGTTGTCATGTGGCAAGCTTTAATAGAAGAAGACGGGATGATTTCATTTTACCGGCTTGGCTATTAAAACCAACATACAGTACAGACGCCACCCGTTCTCCAGGAATTAGTGGGGCGCGCCTCGGGGGAGCAGCCGGGTCCGACCACCGACCGCAGGAAGACCTAAGTTGGCAGCAAATCTTTCTTTTCAAGGTGCGCCGTCGGGGATTACTGGCTCATGAGGGAGAGTCCGAGCCAGAGTGGCCTGTATTTCAGAAGCAGCTTTTTGAGGCCTGTCTTCTTGCTGAGAACGCTCGAAAGTAACAAAGACGGTGTCCCTAGCGGTCTCAAGTGCCTCTCTCTCTCTCTCTCTCCTTCCCTCTCTCTTTCGTCTTTCGTCTTTTTTTTTTTTCATCACTCCTTCCCACATATTCTTTCGTAGCCAAGAGGAACTGCTTTACAAGACGTTCTGGAATAATGTGAATTTTCTACTAATGGAGCTGAGTCCGCCCCGCTTGTGCTCGTAAAGCGTGGAGGGTCTGAATGACTAACCTGACGAAGGCTGGGGAGGAGCTGCTCAAAGGAACACAAAGGAGAAATAAACAACAAAGACCACCGTGTGACGAAGATGTCTTTCGTATTCCACCATTATCTTTGTGTTTCTGCCTGTCTGCTTGCGTCTCTCTCTCTCTCTCTCTCTCTCTCTCTCTCTCTCTCTCTCTCTCTCTCTCTCTCTCTCTCTCTCTCTCTCTCTCTCTCTCTTTCCTCTATGGTCTCCGAGTGCTTGTGGGTTTACACGCTTGTTATTTATCTCCACAACATAACACATACAAAGAACATCGAGTAACTTCAAAGGAAAATAAATGAAAGAAATATATCACGAATATTACACGTGAAAACACCCATCCATCCACTCATCCACACACACACACACACACACACACACACACACACACACACACACACAAGAACCAACACAGTACTACTACCATTAATATTCCTCACTTCTTCACTTTTTACTCCAATCCCAACACGAGTAATCACGCTAAACCACCACGATATATAACCAAAACACAGCATCCCCCCTCGGCCCTCCTCGCGCGGCCACTTCACTGCATTCTGAGGTGTCTCCGTGGCAAAAGTAGCAGCGAAGCGAGCACCACCGTCTGCTGCGGTACTCCTGGGGCCTTGCAACACTGAGTCCGCCGCTGAGAGTGCATTAATGGGCCGAAGATGTCCCCCAAGACTCTCCCGGACGCGAACACCACCAGCAGAAGTTTCCTTGTGGGGTCTTGAGGACGATGAAAAAGAGATGGTGGTGGTGGTGGTGGTGGTAAAAGTTGAGGAGAAGGGGAAAGGGCGGAAGAGGAGGAAGAGGAAGAGGATGAGAGAGAGAGAGAGAGAGAGAGAGAGAGAGAGAGAGAGAGAGAGAGAGAGAGAGAGAGAGAGAGAGAGAGAGAGAGAGAGAGAGAGAGTAAATAAGACAAAAAATAACAAATTAGAAAACGTCGAAGCATCCCTAGACACACACACACACACACACACACACACACACACACACACACACGTGAGGGAGGGATATATTAATTATTCACCTCCTCGCGTAATGATGAAAATAATTATCATATCCTCACGAAGTTACCCTGAAGACTTAGACTCGCCGACTGAGGGGACGATGCTGGGACACGAGGTAAGGGAACTGACACAAGTAATACGAGAAGCTGCTAATGGGTCGAGGCAGGGGGCGATATAAAGCCAAGGAGGTGAGGGAGGGGAAATGCGGGCCTAGTAGGCAACGGGGAAGAAAAAAACGAAATTGTCTCTTGGCTCAACGAGTGAAAGGAGGGAGGGTAGTGGGGAAGTAAAGGATGCTAAAAAAAAAAAAATAATAAAATAAAAGAGGAGGAAGTGAGGAAGGAAAGGAAATTAGAAAGTAAGAGGAGATGCAAAAGAGAAGGGAATGGTGATACGAGAGAAGGAGGGGAAGGACAGGAAACCAAAGAGGAACGAGAAATAAAAAAAAGATGAGATAGTGATGTGAGGAGAAAAGCAAAGGTAAAAGAGATAATAAGGGAAGGTGAGCCAGAGGAGAAAGAGAAGAAAAGAAGGTGGAAAGAAGAGAAAATGAGTGGTGATGTCAGGAAAGGAGTGTGAGGAGATGGTTAGCATGAGAGGCAGTAAGGAGAACAGGGAAGGAGAAGAGAAGGAACAGGGTAAAGACAGTGATTAATGATGTGAAAGGAGGCAAGGAGTGTTGAAGAGATGGTAAGAGTGACGGGCAGTAAGGGCAGAAGGCAAGGAAAGGAGAGGAAGGGAAGCCGGAGAAAGAGAGGATGGGATGGTGACGGACAAGGAAATGGCGGAGAATTGCCGGACACAAACAGGAAAGCAAACTTGGCTGTTATGGAACAAGGACACTCCGCAACAGCCAATTAAAATGAAGGACGCTCCACAACAACTAGCGGGATGACACGTGGCCTGACTGACTAAACACACACACACACACACACACACACACACACACACAACAAACAAGTGCAGAAGTACGGATACACAATGTATAACTGTGTGTGTGTGTGTGTGTGTGTGTGTGTGTGTGTGTGTGTGTGTGTGTGTGTGTGTGAGAGAGAGAGAGAGAGAGAGAGAGAGAGAGAGAGAGAGAGAGAGAGAGAGAGAGAGAGAGAGAGAGAGAGAGAGAGAGAGAGAGAGAAACACACAGTCAGGCAGATGCACACAAACATGCAGACAAACAGACAGGCTGATAGAAGGATGCATAGACCATGAGACAAACTAGTAAATTACCAAACAGAGAGACATACCGGAAGCCTGGAAAGCACATACGCTAGATTGCCCTAAAAAAAAAAAAAAAAAAAGGAAAAAAAAACAAGAAGAAAAAAAAAGAGATAAGAAATATGAGAAAACAGACATGCATACAGACAAAAATACGTAGACACTTCAAAGGCAACGAACGCTGACAGACGGACATTCCACATTCATGGCTCTTGACACTCTCTCTCTCTCTCTCTCTCTCTCTCTCTCTCTCTCTCTCTTGCTCGCTCCGGAAGAGCATAATTAGAGATGATAATGCCTAGACTCCTTCTGGCAGAGAGAGAGAGAGAGAGAGAGAGAGAGAGAGAGAGAGAGAGAGAGAGAGAGAGAGAGAGAGAGAGAGAGAGAGAGAGAGAGGGGGGTAGGGGGAAGGAGAGCCGTGCATACTACTGGTTCGCCGCCTCGGAACGCTGTATAATGAATGGTAATTACTATGATGCACTGTTTTAGAAGTTAAATGGGAATTATGAACGGGGCTCGTGGCTCCGAAGAGTAGCCGACGAGGAGCAAAGTGGGGTAGGAAATAAAAACTACGGAAAATGTATGTTTGTGCCAGAGAGAGAGAGAGAGAGAGAGAGAGAGAGAGAGAGAGAGAGAGAGAGAGAGAGAGTACACACGCCGACAAACACAGTAATCCGTTAGAGAACAACATATCTTGACAGCCGCCGCCACCACCACCACTGAGGTCACTTTGTCCCGCCACTCTGCTGCCTTTCTTTATGCCTTCCTTCAGTCAGCCAAAGCTCCTCTCAGCCTGCCGTCAGTTCACTGTGTATGTCCCCTGCCTCTCCTGCTTTCCATCCTGTCAGTCTATCCTCTCAAAGTTTCCAGGTTGTCACTCTTCTTCCGTTAAGCTGCTTCTTGCCCCAACCTCCCGAGAGGAACCAACAGCTTGCCACCAGCTTAGCCAGAGTCAGTATTTTGAAACGCTTCAGGCTCTCATAATGGCTGCTTTCAAAGGCTACAGGGATGACTAGTCTGGTTTTCACGGCACTTTTTGGCTGGGATGGTACAGCTTTTGGTAAACTATCCCTGGTACCATGAAAACACTCTTGAAAATCTCTGCAACTTGTAGTACAGTTTAATAAGTGTTTTGAGAGTACGCTTTTGAATACTTCCACATTCCACTGTCTTCTCTTCTTGCTTCCAGTCACAATCCACCTTCTCCTCACTGTATTCATGTTTCTCGTTCCATTTATTATCCTCCACGTTCCTCCACTTAGCCTTCTAGACCCTTTCTTTCCACATGTCTCCAGTCTGCCTAGTCTCCGCTCAACCGCTTCAGTCGCCACGGATTCAAGGACGTTGCGGAAGGACTAAGTCACTCCCTACGGCGAGACTGAAGGACGGAAGGGAGGGGGAGGAGGCTAAGAATGGGAGAGGAGTGGGAGAGGAGTGGAAGAGGGAGAGAGATGCTTGCGATGGTGTTTCTAGCAGCCAAAAGTCATCCATCTCAAAGCTCTTATGTGTGTGTGTGTGTGTGTGTGTGTGTGTGTGTGTGTGTGTGTGTGTGTGTGTGTGTGTGTTTATTTTTCATTTCCTCCTCCACGTCTCCTGAAGGGTTGGAGAGAGAGAGAGAGAGAGAGAGAGAGAGAGAGAGAGAGAGAGAGAGAGAGAGAGAGAGAGAGAGAGAGAGAGAGAGAGAGAGAGAGAGAGAGAGAGAGAGAATCTTCGGCAAAAAGGGGAATAAGAAAAATAAAGAGAGAAAAAGAGAGAGGTAATAAAATACAGGAAATGAAAAATGAAAGAAACAATCACAGGTGAGAGAAAGGAAATTGAAAGATTAAGAATAAAACATAAATTCAGGATATATGTTTATTTCACACCACACACACACACACACACACACACACACACACACACACACACACACACATAGATGCAACACTCAACATTTGAACGTAGGAGGAGGAAAGAATATGGAGAGAGAGAGAGAGAGAGAGAGAGAGAGAGAGAGAGAGAGAGAGAGAGAGAGAGAGAGAGAGAGAGAGAGAGAGAGAGAGAGAGAGAGAGAGAGAGAGAGAGAGAGAGAATGTGGGAAGGACATGAGGTAAAAACAATACACCAAAAAATAGTAAAAAAGCAAGGAAAAGAGGAGGAGGAGGAGGAGGAGGAGGAGGAAAAGAGAAAAGTAAAGAGGGAGAGAGGAGACGAAAAGGAAGGGAAGGTAAAGAAAAGATGGAAGAAACTAAGAGAAGAGAACGATGAAGAGAAGACGAAGTAAGATCAAATAAAATGAGGAAAGAGAAGGAAGATGAGTAAGAGGAGGAGGAAAAATACAAGAAAAGATGAGGAGGAAAAAGGAGTAAGAATATAGGGAGGGAGGAAGGTATGGGAAACAGAAAAGGAGGACAAGAAAGGAAAAAAAATAATGATGAGAAGGCAAAGAAAATAGAAAAGAGCACGGGGAAAAGAGAGGGAGAGGAGAGAAAGAGGAGAAGCAAAAGGTAAGAGGAGGTAGGAAGGAAGGAAGCCTGCGTAGATCAACGATAAAACCCCATCACACGTCACCGCCGCTAATGGAGTCTGAATATGCAAATAAGTGGTTTATCAATAACCATAATATTCCCTCCCCCGCCGCGCCTGGCCCGCTCCCGCCTGCCCTTGGTCACCGCCACGCTGGGCAGAAAATGTTGAAAATGAGACCAATGAGGCGGACGACCACGGCTGACTGGCTTAAGCTATCCCGGGAAATACGACGGCGGTGGGAAAATTGAGAGGCGAGCATTGGCCGTGCATACGTACACAAACTGACGGGCATGTTTGGACAGTAAAAATCCACACACAAATGTAGATTTTCGTGCAGACATGATGGCGGCGGCGACTGATAAGCTGCGTGGCCTATAAAATGGTGTGCTTCCCATCCCGTCTGGCGAATGATGGCCGGACGGGGACGGAGGAAGCGAAGGGAAACGCTGTAAATAAACAAAACGTCCGCTCAAGCCCGCCCGAGGTTGGCGAACGGCCCGGCGATGCTGCTGCTGCTGCTGTTGTTGCTGTTGTTGCAGTTGCTGTTGCTGTTGTGAGGTATTAAGCGGTGAGCAACTCCGAGCGTGGCTATAGTGGGTAGTCTCTCTCTCTCTCTCTCTCTCTCTCTCTCTCTCTCTTAACTGGTGGGTAATGTAGTTCTTTCCACTAAAATTTTCCACGTTTCCGTACCCTCACTTTCACTACTCTCTCTCTCTCTCTCTCTCTCTCTCTCTCTCTCTCTCTCTCTCTCTCTCTCTCTCTCTCTCTCTCTCCAACCAGTAGCTACTAATGTCATTTCCACCCCTTTCCTTCACTATACCTTTCTCCCTTTCCTTCCTTCACCTCGAGAACTGAAGAATTTATCGAGGCTTTCCCTTAAACACTCCGCAGGGACCGGCCGGGAAACACTAGCGAGGTAAAAATGTGAAATTTTCCGCACAACCATTGCAGTAGATCACCAAGTCTTTGTTTCCTCTCCTTCCTCTCTTTCCCTCCTGCCGCTTGGTGCCTCTAGGAGTTCCCGCGCCAGGGGGAAGGTCAGGTACTTGGAAAAAAAGAAAAGAAAAAGAAATGAGAAGAGCATAGAGGGAGGAAGGCGAGACGGGATAATTTCAAAAGTGGGGGAAAGTGAATGTGAGAAAGAAAGTATGAAGAAAAAGATTGCAGGGGAGATGAATTTATGACGCCACTGCTACTACTGTTGTGTGAATGTATGTGTATGTAAGTGTGTGTGTGTGTGTGTGTGTGTGTGTGTGTGTGTGTGTGTGTGTGTGTGTGTGTGTGTGTGTGTGTGTGTGTGTGTGTGTGTGTGTGTGTGTGTGTGTGTGTGTTCTAGGCCTACGTACGTGAGAAAGCGAACGAAGATAATCCATATTTCTACACCGTTTTGACAGGTCTTTATAACTTTCGCCCTTCTGTTATTTTATATTACCATTCGTCTCATTCCTCATTGCCTGTTTCTTTGGATCTTCTTCCTGCACTGTTGCAAGTTATTTTCACTTAACGAGGGCAAAGGAAGGTGCATAAATAAGCAGTGAATATATATGTAAACTTAAAATTTAGGTTAAAGAACAGAGAGAGAGAGAGAGAGAGAGAGAGAGAGAGAGAGAGAGAGAGAGAGAGAGAGAGAGAGAGAGAGAGAGAGAGAGAGAGTCAAAATAGTCAAAGTAATCAGAATCACTCACACACACGCACACGCTCATATCCCTTTGACGTATTCATGTAATTTATCTCCAGACGTCAGGGCAATCACAGCAGTTGGAGGCTGGGGTCTGCACGAGGAGCTGTCTGCCTGCCTGCCTGCCTGCCTGCCGTAATAGTCAGCAACGTGACAGTACTCTTATCTCCACTGAACCGACTGCGATCATGGAGGATATTGGGAAAGTTTATCGCGTTATCCTGCGCTGCTAGGACTGGAGCTTATCCTACTCCCTAAATGCCCTTTGTAAAGAAAATACCTCGTGCTATCTAGATGGAGCTGTCAGTGCCTTGCCTTCCTTCCATTACTTCTCGTTCACGTGTTGGGATCCAGCGGCGGAGAGCGGCTGGCCCCAAGCTGCCTGCAGGCTTTCAATACATAGAATTAACGAAGCGACCAGCGATCACTTTTCGACGTACTGTTTCTCTGTGTGGAAGAATGGGGCACCGTTTGTTCGTCCCTGCGCTTCCCTCTCTCTGTGTCTCCTGGTGTGTCTGTTTCTGTTTCCGTGTGCTTGTTTGTGTTTGGCTCTCACTCTCTCTCTCTCTCTCTCTCTCTCTCTCTCTCTCTCTCTCTCTCTCTCTCTCTCTCTCTCTACGAGTACTGTTCCCGCGCCATGAAGCTGTAAAACGCCACACTACTGTTGTGTTATTGGCGACGCACAAACTGAGCCACGTATGCAATGAATCATCCATGACTAGAAGTGTATAATTGTAATATCACAACCGCGCCATGGAGGTGAAGCTAGCACTCGTAAAATGTAGCAGACTGTTGGCTTTATTCTGTGTCCTCGTTGTTGGGGGAAACTGCACGCTAAATTCTTAATATATGATGCCCATCTGAGTTTATCTGTGAATTTCGAGCTCGTTTTTCGGGGTGTTCGTGGATCTGCTCACGCGGAAAGTCGCCTCCCATTTATATGACCAGTGCACCGTATTTTTGCAAGGGAGGGAGTCTCGCTTTACTTTGGCAACATGGATTTTGGCTTTCTGTCTCCGGATGAAAAAGAAAGGTGGTATGTATATGTGTTTTTATGTATATCAGGTGATTTAGTACTAGGGATAACTTCCGAGATTTATTAAATGTTAATCAGAGTAAATACGGAAATAACTGTAGTGGATGAGTAACCAGAAGTGTCATTCTCTGCTTAATATCTTCTAGTGTCATCTAGAATTAAGTTAGACTGGTGTTGTGGTTGTGAAAGTGTGAGTATCGCTAAGAATGGGGAGCTACGATACGTTTTAGAGAAGCACTGCATATCATTGGTTCCTGTCCATTACGATTTGATTGTTATAGCAGGACGATAGTGTTTTTAAGACGCTCAGCTAAACAATTACCATAAGCCATGCTGGTGGTACAGAGCATATTTCATTTACCACTAAATCAAAACTCAACTGAATTACTTAAAAACACATTTAAAAGATTATGCATAATTCTTATCGCAAGAACTTTCGCTTATTACAGACGGTGAGTTAAATTCTCCAAACTCAGCCAGATTCTTTCTTTAACATGTCTTAAACAGCGCGGGTGACGTCACAGCCGCGCTCCTGAAATAACTTGCCCGGAATACTTTGTTAAAGAGAAACAAGCTCAATTATTCCACCTCGTCCTTCACCTTTACCTTCCCGGGGCAAGTCTAGTCACATCCGAATTTTTTATTTAAGAGCATAAAAACATAAGAAAATAAAGGAAACTGCAAGAGGCCATCATCCCTACACGTGGTAGTCTCTGCATCAAACACACCTACCTATTTCCACTTATCATCCACATCCATGAGCTTATCTAATCTTCTTTTAATGCTCCCTAATAACTCAGCACTAACGACTTGATTATTGAGACTATTCCATTATTCTACCACTCTGTTTGAGAACCAGTTCTTTCCTAACTTTTTATTTCATTTTAAATTTCAAGCTTGCACTCTTTTACTTCTTGTCTTATCTTCATTACTGTTTATTATTATTATTTTTCTTAAACTTATTTCAAAATTATTGCCTCAGTTCCTTATATTGAAAATCTCCATCGCAGAATCCCGGGGAAGTGAAAACGCATCTCGTCTGTTCACATTTTCCCCGCGAGAAGTGCGAGAGAAATGTTCGTTTAATTTCGAAGTCATAGTGTGGGAAAGACGATTTACCGCTTCGTCGAAAATAGTTATTCTTGCTTTCGTGCATGTTGCCTTACTTATATAAATGAATAAACTGTGGAGGGGCTGCTGCTGCTTCTTCCCTCCCACTCTCTCTCTCTCTCTCTCTCTCTCTCTCTCTCTCTCTCTCTCTCTCTCTCTCTCTCTCTCTCTCTCTCTCTCTCTCTCTTTCATCATACCCTCACTCCTCCCATCTCTTCCCGACTCTCTTTCTCCCTCCAAAGACAGACAAAGAGAGAAAGAGAGAAAGACAGAGACAAATGGAAAGAGGACGTACCTGTTTATGGCAGAGAAAAAAAAAAAGCCTCTGGGGAAGAAGAGAGGGGACCAAGGTGAGGGGACGAAGGAGGAGGAAGGTGAGGGGGAACGCAGGAAATGATTATGAGGAGGGACAGGTGTGTGAGGGTTGTGTGAAAGCTTCAAGAGAGGAAAAGTTGGAAATTTTGTAAACTGCTTAAATTGCCCTAAGAATGAAAGTTCAGGTTATGAAGAAAGAGGAGAGGAACGAACACGAACACGGTGAATGGATGTGGTTGGTGGTGGTGGTGGTGGTGGTGGTGGTGATGGGAGGTGGAGTAAGAGAACAGAATGAAAGGAGGAAGGAAGGAAGGAAGGAAGGAAGGAAGGAAAGGAGAAGTAGTAGAAGTAGAAGAACAAAAAAGAACAAGAACAAAAAGAACAAAACAAGGAAAAAGAAAAGAAAAACAACAACAACAACAACAACAACAGTAACCAGAAACGAAGAAAAGGTAGCATGAAAAAAGGAAAAAGTAAGAAAAGATGATAACAGTGACAATGAAGAAAAAACAATAGACGGTAAGTAAAGGAAAAGAAATACAAGGAAATAAAAAGGAGACATGAAGGGGAAAACAAACATCAACAGACCCATTAGATCTAACGATGCTCTTTGCGGAAACAACAGGAACTACTCTTTCCGATCTACAAGTTAACGAGGAGGAGGAGGAGGATGAGGAGGAGGAAGAGAAAGAGGAGGAGGAGGAAAAGACGACGACGACCACTACAACTACTGTTACTACTTCTGCTTACTACTACTGCTGCTGCTGATAATAATAATAATGATAATAATAATAATAATAATAATAATAATAAGAAAAAGAAGGGAAAAAAAACAAGAACAAAAACAAGAAAATAAAATAGAACAACAGAAAGAGACCGAGAGAGAGAGAGAGAGAGAGAGAGAGAGAGAGAGAGAGAGAGAGAGAGAGAGAGAGAGAGAGAGAGAGAGAGAGAGAGAGTAGGTGTATAAGAGTGACCCAGTTTTTCCTGTACCCAATATCCGCAGGACTTGATTACCTTCACAACCTCCCTTATTTTCCCCTTCTTCCCTATCACACCATTACCTCCCTTTTCCCATTCACACCTCGGCTCCTATTTCCTCTCACCGTTAAAAGAAAACACACAGCACACTTTGCCTCTTCCTGATCATTTTTCCTTTCCATCCGCGCTGCGTCTCCTGTTTCCTGCCAGTGCCGTAGCCAAGCACGTAACAAACACATCCTCTTTAAAGAAGTGCAAACAGAGACCCCCATCTGGCATAGGCGTTTCAAATTTTTCTCTCTTTAACTTCAATGGACATTGTGTTTCCTGAGTCGTTCATCAAAGACTGCTAGAAAATAATATAATCAGGTGATATTTGAAGACATGATTGATACGGAAACAAGGTAAATTTTTATTTTTATGGAAATCATGAGAGTATTGTAGTTTTTGAGTTATTTAATAAAAACATATTATTGTTAAAAAGATTTTAAGCGACTGGAATAGACTTAATAATCAGAATGTTTTAGTGCCGAGTCACTATGGAGTGTTAAAAGATTGGATAAATTTCTGGATAAGGATGAGAAGTGGAAATAGGAAACACTGTTCAATAGAGGAACTGCTACGTGTAAGTCTGATGGTTCCTTGCATCTTCCCTTATTTCCCTTATGTCTTTATACTCTTATATCTTAAAGCAAACACTTCAGGAACTTTTTTTTTTAAACTTTTTAGTGAGAATCATAAAGGGAATGTGTCTAGAGTTTTTCCAACCTTTCCACGATATCAACAAAGTTTTTTTTTCAAACAATCCTCAGTCCATTAACAGCTTTGGCTTCCTCTCATTGAATTTGGATATACTTTCGAAACAAATCTCAGAGTAACCGAAAGTTTCAAATCCTTTAGTCTCAGCTATTTTCCCTCAGTACAATCGTCTGGAGCTACTCAAATGAAGTAACCATAGGCGTAATGTCGTTAATTAGCTGTCACAGAGTTAAGTACTACATCTTATAATTTATACAGCACCATGTAGTTAAATTTTTTTTTTCATTTCAGAATATTAAATCATTTGGATATAAAGTGAGAGAAACATTGCGGCTCGTCGCTGCAATGTAATAATACAATGTTAAAATGCAATACATCATGCAGTTTTTTTTTTATGAATGAGCGATTTCCTTCATCTCTAGAAACATAGTTGACCTGCAGTCCGGTTTTCTCTCTCTCTCTCTCTCTCTCTCTCTCTCTCTCTCTCTCTCTCTCTCTCTCTCTCTCTCTCTCTCTCGCTCTGTCCGACGATCATGTTTAATATTACTTTTTTTTTTTTGTCTTTTTTCTTTATTTACACGCCCAGTCCATCGCTGCAGCGCTTCTCTCGAGCACATTCGTTCTGACAAAGTGTGTCTTCTTCCTCTGCGTTTCTTTTTATCCGGTTTAATTCTGCAGGAAGTGTTAGATGAGCAAAGAATCTCCTGCTGTATCATATTTCCTAACTTCTATGATGGGCATTATCTCATATTTTAAGCAACATTAAGATGGCACCATCCCCAGTGGCTCATAAAGTGCATGCATCCCGAAACTTTCTTTCTAACTTACTTACCTTTTTATTTGGGCCAGAGAGATAAGAGTGAGGACGAGAGAGAGAGAGAGAGAGAGAGAGAGAGAGAGAGAGAGAGAGAGAGAGAGAGAGAGAGAGAGAGAGAGAGAGAGAGAGAGAGAGAGAGAGAGAGCTCTTTTTTGTTCCTTCTCTCTCTCTCTCTCTCTCTCTCTCTCTCTCTCTCTCTCTCTCTCTCTCTCTCTCTCTCTCTCTCTCTCTCTCTCTTCCTTCCTCCGTATCTTCTTCATATACTCACTTAACGACTTGGCTTTCTCATTCAGCAGAGTTCTTCCATTCCCTCCCTGCTTCCCAGTCCATTCCTGCTTTTTTTACCCCTTCCCTTCCCTCTTCGTCACTTCCTCCGCGCTCTGCACCCTTCCACCAACTGTTTCCGAGTTTAAGATGAAATAGAGCATCAACATAACTCTTTCCTGGGGTATCTTACAGCAAGAAAGGGAATGTATTTAAGCTCTCTCTCTCTCTCTCTCTCTCTCTCTCTCTCTCTCTCTCTCTCTCTCTCTCTCTCTCTCTCTCTCTCTCTCTCTCTCTCTCTCTCTCTCTCAGACAGATGCAGAGAAAGAGACAGACACACAAACAGATATACACGTTATTAATAGCACTGTGTTCAGTTTCCTGACAATTAAGACTCGCACCACGACCATTACCAATAGAAAACGATACTCTTACGCAACACACTATCTCATTTGTGCAGCCCAAGAGACCATCACACACACACGCACACACACACACACACACACACACACACACACACACACACACACACACTACCCGTCCCCACATGTGAGCCTAATAAAGAAAAAAAAGGAAGGAAAAGAACAATGGGAAAAATGTAATCAAACTTTCCTTTTCTAGCAGTGAGGTGCAGAATGAAGAGCTTTGTTACTGTGGCTGTTGTGTAGCATCGTTATTGAAGACACCCCACAGAGAGAGAGAGAGAGAGAGACTTGCTTCAGCTCTTGTCCATCTGTGTCCCCGTGTGTATATGTGTGTGTGTGTATGTGTCTGTCTCAGCACTCCGTAGCTAGCCCCATCTGTCCCTCTCACCCACACATAAGCATATTCAAACAGCACCTCAATACCAGAAAACAATGAAAACTTGCGTGTATCATAAATGAAAAACGAGCACCAAAACACTAAAATAATCTAATAACAAACTCTAACATTCAACTGATATAAAAATGGAGTGAAAATGTGAAAGAGAGAGAGAGAGAGAAAAAAAAAAGTGTAGTGTAGGGAGGCAGGATATTGGATTTTCATTCTTAATTCCGTCAGAGGATTGTGTGTGACGTGCAGCGTGTAGTGGCCTTGACTGGCTGTGAGGTGGCCGGCGTGGCGCTCCATCAAGGGGGTTTTAACTGGTGAATCTTGCCCTTCTCGTTCACTCTCCCTCTGACTGCCAACACATGTCCACCTCCCCTTTCTAAGACCATTGGAGGCTGTGTTTGTTTGCTTAGAGAGAGATAGATAAATAGATAGATAGATAGATAGATAGATAGATAGATAGAGAGAGAGAGAGAGAGAGAGAGAGAGAGAGAGAGAGAGAGAGAGAGAGAGAGAGAGAGAGAGAGAGAGAGAGAGAGAGAGAGAGAGAGAGAGAGAGAGATGTGCGTGGTGTATGTGTGAGTGTCAGTCTGGGTTTGTTTATGTAATGGGCATATGGTGCGAACTTCAGTTATAATTAAGTGGTGATGGATTTTTAATCATGTTTAAGTTAGTATTTGTGTATTATATAATAATAAATAAGTATACTTGCATACTGTGGTCATAAAAACTCTATTTATCTATCTATTTAACTGTGTGTGTGTGTGTGTGTGTGTGTGTGTGTGTGTGTGTGTGTGTGTGTGTGTGTGTGTGTGTGTGTGTTTCATAATCTGTGATGTGTTTTTGTAATTTCTCTTTTGTATAACGGTTGATTTGATCTTTTCTTCTCGACAAACTAATTAATACATAACTAGCAGTGTCTGTGTGTGTGTGTTTGTGTGTGTGTGTGTGTGTGTGTGTGTGTGTGTGTGTGTGTGTGTGTGTGTGTGTTCTAAGCTAACACACAGGATCTGAAGTGTTTTCCTGAAATGATATCTACTTTAATCCAACGCAGTACGATCACACTTTTCTTATAACTTCAATTTCCGAATCAGTATTACATTTAAAAATCATATATTTTAAGATTACATTACGATCTAGTGACTTTTTTTCTGAATCTATCCTCGTTCTCTTGTTAAAAGTTCATCACTATATATATTTTTTTTAATGAAGGCGTTGTAAATTAATCATCTGTAATGTAGTAAAAGTGGTAGATCCAGCAATATCGTTACTCGCACTGTTCGACTTGTATCATCATTTTTCTCTTTCTTTTATGAGAGTGACCGAACCGCAGCTGCATATTGTATTGTAACCTTCACTGCCTCAAACACGTTACCTACTTAGTCGATATTTTTTTTTAGGTACATATAGTCCCCTTCCACGTCTATCAAGGCTCCAGGTCCCTCTAGTGCTACTGGTATTCTGTATAACACTCCAGTATTCTTCTCTTCATTGTTCTTTTAGTGATTCCATTTTGATTTCTTTCTAGTTAAGTTTCTTTTTGAAAAACATGACGCATATATTGATATCAAGTTTTATCATTTGATTGCCACTCTATTTGAGAATCTATTACTTTCCAAAAGGGAGGTAGGAAGGAATTAGTTTTCAAAGAGTGATAGACGAATGAAATAGACTCAGTGATCTAGTTATTAGTGATGAATCATTATAGAGCTTTAAAAGAAGATTACATAAATTCATAGATGAGAATGATGGGTGGAAGTAGGTAGGTTATGATTCATGCAAGGACTGCCACGTGCGGACCTGGTGGCTTCATGCAGTTTCCCTTAATATATCATATTTTTATTTCCCATATGAACACGGAGAAAAGCCGCTCTCTTATTTGCTTTGTTTCATCGTAATTTTCCTCCATTCACTGATCCGCTTTGAGATATTCTTCTGATTTTGCCAGCTTTGCCATACGTTCCCTAAAGATTAATTCCACCACGCCATCTGATTTAATACCTCTCCGAGATTCCCTTTTCCCATAATTCTCACCACTTCATGGACACCTGGACATTATTCCTGGTGTTTCCTATGTGCGGGATGACACGAAATTCCCTTTTGTATCAAGCTGTGAGTGTGTGTGTGTGTGTGTGTGTGTGTGTGTGTGTGTGTGTGTGTGTGTGTGTGTGTGTGTGTGTGTGTGTGTGTGTCATTGAGCAAACACACGTGATGGAATTACTGAAGACCAAACGTAGTGTCCCATGGCGAATATACAGTTTTTCCCCCAGTGACGAACGGGAAACAATGAACGAAATTAATAAAAAGACCAAAGAGTCAGACCGTGAAACCGGATCATAAATTTACTACCCAAACCGGATCGAGTGAAAAAGAGAAAAGAGGAATTCCCCTGTTTTTAATCGCAAAGGATTGAGTGGAAATTTTAACTGGAGTGAGGGAGAGTCTGTAGCGGCATTCAGACTACACAGGCGAGGGTGAAAGAAAGACAGAGGTGGAGGGAGAGGGATGGAAATGAGTCAGTCAGCGCGCATCACAAAATGTCGGGAGAGCAATATGAAGAAAAATTTCGGAATGGACGCAAAGAGTGATGTGAAAGTGGTTCCGTTCTCAGGCGATAAAAAGGGAATGCAGGCACGTCAGTTTAGAGGTGAATAGAGGTGAGAGAGAGAGAGAGAGAGAGAGAGAGAGAGAGAGAGAGAGAGAGAGAGAGAGAGAGAGAGAGAGAGAGAGAGAGTGTGTGTGTGTGTGTGTCTGTACGTGTGTTTATTATACCAGCTGCGGCTACAGAAGTTGAGGCATTGTACTGTCATGATTAAATTAAAAACATTTATTCACACTGCAAACTGTTTCCTTTCCGTATGGGTGGAGACCTCACTTCATTAGCGGCACTAAAGCAATTACAACTCCGTGTAATTATAATCCTGTGACTAGTATGCGTGAAATGGAACAGATAAAAAAACGAGAGACGAGCTGAGAGGTAAAAAAGTTGATGGAGTAACAGAGAATGCCCAAGAACCTACACTTTTTTTTATTGTAAATCACTTGTGAATGATGCACAAAATAACTTAATCAGTAATGTAGAAATGTAAAAGTAACGAACCAATAAAAGAAGAGGTGAAATAAAACATTAAAATAATCTAGTAACAATCTGTGACATTCAGCTGATACAAATATATAGAGTCGATGTTATTAAGGGGATTACATGATCTGTTTTTCACTGAGGATGCTTAGCTTCAGCAAGTTTAAGGCACATGTTTTAAAGCGCTTTATTCTCCCATTAAGACGATTTTCAAAGGCCAAAGGGATGACTATTCAAGTTATCACAAGTATCTTCCTTACCAATAATGTAGAATCGTTGTTAAACTCTAAATATCATGAAAAGTCTTGAAATCCCCTCTAATTTCCATTACAGCTTGTTGAATGTAAGAGATAAGACGACGGTTTTTAGAAATGCAGTCTTGGATTGGATTTCATGCGGGAAAAGATTATCAACGTGTTGAGGGTGGCATGCAAGGCTGCTGTCTCAAACATTTCAATGTCTCCATCACTCCTGACAGATCACTGGAAGTTATTTATGATTTAAAGGATATTTTCATGATTTTAATAAAGATAAAAAAGGATTCTGCATCGTCATTCGAAAAAATTACCCATGAATACCCGGCGGATCATTGTTGTCACCTTTCGAAACAGTCCAAATGAGAACACACAACGTTTAAGAATACTATCCATATTGAAGAGCCAATATGAAACAGAAACCGGCAGATTGGATAAAAAAAAAAAAAAAAAACAAGAATATAAAAAAGTAGGAAAATTGTACGTGGCTGATGTTTAGACTTTGCTGGAGTGGTGGACAGTGCAGGGTTATTGTTAAAAAAGTAGTCCTAAAGTCAAATTCAACAAAAATACACAGGTGAAAACACTACCCGCTGAGTGTTACCAACTGTAGTGCAGCAGTGAAAGCCGCCGCACGCCTCCTATCACTCGCATCTGTTAGGTATTTCTTTATTACTGAGTGTGTTTTACTGCGAAAAGGGCTCCCTGCTGAACAGTTTCACATTTCCTTATACTATTTGCCCTTCAAAATAGGAATTATGAATATATATCGTAACAGATTTTCTCTTCAGTGTACCGTCAGGCCTCGTAACAGAGTGCACCATCCAGTAAGTCACGAAAAATTAAAATCTACTTCCGCGTCCTACAGTAAGAAGAAAGTGCATTATGGTGTGTGGATGAAAGAAACCTTAGTGAAAAGTATACACCAATGGCAAGGGAAGATACAGGTAGCAGAGGTTATGTTGCACCACCACCACCATCTAGGGAGGGGCTGCGGCCTGACCTGGCGAGGGTAAAAAAAAAAAAAAAAAAAAGTAAAATCCTGCAGGGAAGGCTAAAAAGAAATATGAGGGGACAAGACTAGTGTGGTGCGCTGTGGGAAACGTCTGGGTGGCTGTCGGTGCACGGGTCTCGGCGGTAACAAATCGTACGGGGAATGATGAGGGATAATGTGAATAATGACGTATAATGAGAGGGGAGCGGGCTATGCTTGTATGGCGCGAATGGCAATATGGTGAATGATATGGCTCGGATGATTAACACTTGAGCGAAACAGGAGCGCGTGATGTCATGGCCGCTGTTTACTGTGTACTCCGCTGAATTAATGAACACGGTGGGGACTGAACAGCGTGTTGAACCACTGCGCTGGAAAAAAAAAAAAATAATAAAAGCTTATTAATACATTTAGATTGGCATTTATGAGGACCTATTTAGATCTGCATATTTAACGAGCGTGGATTCGTATGAAGACAGGACTGGGCAGGTGGCAAACACAGCTAAGAGGAAAGCCCGCTGTAGACACCCGCTGCAGTATGTAAATGGACATGGCAACACCAGCGTCACTTGAGAGATTCATGGGAGCTGGATGCACCAACAGCAGGGTGGATAAAGAAAAGGAACTAGAGGGGAGGAAGAGGAGAACCAGGCATACGGATGAAATAACAAATAATATGAGTGTGTGGATTTTTTTCCTGCATAAATAGAAATAGTAGTAGTGGTGGTTTACTGACAAAAACACACGTAATACAAAACATCACCTCTCGTTTTAGTCCAACTTCAATGATAAAAAAAAAGAGCAATAACGTCTTGTAGCTAAAGCCACACCAATCACTATAAAAAAAAAAAAATATATATATATATATATATATATATATATATATATATATATATATATATATATATATATATATATATATATATATATATATATATATATATATATATATAAAACTCCACGCAAAAATACACACACTTCTATAAATATCTGATGGAATGAAAAATCACATCGATAGCACCTCGGCATTTCAAAAGCGAAGGGCCAATTTAATACGCATGGAAAGAATAAAATAACAAGGGCTCAGAACATGGAAGGGATTTGTGAAACTATATGCCAATGAAGAGCATCTGTATAATGTGCGTGTGAAAAGTTGAAAAAGAAATGTTACAGAGTGCGTGTGGAGGTCGTCTGTGAGAGTGTGCTGGGGAGGCGGGGAGGTGCATGGAGAAGGGGTGTAGGAGAGGGTGGCGGGGGGGTGGAGTGTGGCGGGGGAGAGGAGTGTAGTATGTGATGCATAAACTCGTAGGAATACATAGGATGCTACTGTTACAGTGTTTAGTGTTACAGTGAAAGAAATGAAAGCGTGGAGAGTGACTTAAAAACACGTAAATTTACCTGTTGTATTTTGTTAATAAAAGAAAGCCAAGAAAAGAAAAGAAGGAAAAAAAAAAAAAAAAAACGACACGTGTACTCCGACACCGGCAAACAAAAGGTGAGATTTTTCAAGCCGCGAAATTGAAGGAATACATGACAGTGAAATAGAAAGTGGGAATGAAAAAAAGAAAAATCAATCTAGTGAGCAAGAAAAAAAAGAGGATTTAAAAAACTGACGAAGCAATATAAAAAATTTAAATACGGAACATCAGCGTTTGTTCATATCTTCAACTTCTATGAAATTAATTTTCTCAAGAGTAAATAATGCTGGCGAAGGAACTCAAAATTGAGCCTGTTTAATCTTCACACCTCGAAAAAAAGTTAAAGAGAAAAAATGGAATCAATCTGACCACCTTAATTCAGAAGGTGTTTTGACGTTCCTCTCTTGAAACAGTTAAAATGTAGACTAATCACCGGGAAAGAAAAAATGTCAGTGGAGGATGTTGATTGGTGTAAGTTTTTCAAATGGATTCGTTGCATTCTTCCTTTGAATGTCTGTACACGCACACTCATTGCACCACAACGAACTCTGCTTCCTTCTCTTGAACTCTGTCTGGAAAGTGACACATTCCCAAGCTTCAGGAAACAAGGAAAGGGACCCATCAGTTGGCCCTCACGAGTTAGTAATAAGCTACACCGTCTAATCCACTCCATTTTTCTATTAGCATATAAATTCACACACGTACATATTAATCCACTCGTTTACATTAACATCTATCGTTATGTAAATTATTCTGTCTGTCAATTCATTTATTTATTTATCTGCCTCTTCATTCATCTAAGAACATGAAATTCCATCTGCCTACTAACCTCGCCCTCTATTCCTCTATATTTCCATCTAATTATTTACCTGACTATCCATCTACTCGTATTTGAATGCAGGTCTGTCTATCCGTGTACTGTGTAGCTATTTAGCATTCCATCTACAACTAAAACACCTATTTATATACCCACTCATTTAGTAACCTATTCATCCATCTCTCAGTACGCTGGTTCATTTACTGATCTATTCTCGTCAACTTCCATCCACGCGCCACAGTTACAGGAATGATAGGACCATGACACACAATTATGGCTCGTGCTTCTCTCACTTACCCAACTCCCGCAGGCCAATAGTTTCTAGAGCACGCACACACACACACACACACACACACACACACACACACTCGTACAAGCGGTGCAACACGTGTACACAGAGAATGTATAAGTAAGGAAGGAGGGACGTTGATATACACACACACACACACACACACACACACACACAGGATGATGTGTTTCGTCTTTTAACAATGTTTTCTACGTATATCCATGTGTGTGTGTGTGTGTGTGTGTGTGTGTGTGTGTGTGTGTGTGTGTGTGTGTGTGTGTGTGTGTGTGTGTGTGTGTGCTCTCATTTCATCTTGCTCAGGCTTCTTGCACCTTCCCTTATGTTCTTATTTATCTTTGAATAGACGATCTTCCCTATTCACGTATCTTTCCTTTCTCCATCCATACCCTCTATATCTACATAGCTTCCCAATACTGCCTTATCCTAGGAAACTCCACACAATAAGTAGGTCGAGTGTGCTCACCTGCTGCTGCCGGTACTGCCGTGGAAGACACCTGCAAGTAATAGGATGAATTATTATTACAGGCAGGGTACGTGGATGTAACTTGAACTTAAAGTAATGCTTATATATAGTGCCGTAATTGCCACACACACACACACACACACACACACACACACACACACACACACACACACACACACACACACACACACACAGAGAGAGAGAGAGAGAGAGAGAGAGAGAGAGAGAGAGAGAGAGAGAGAGAGAGAGAGAGAGAGAGAGAGAGAGAGAGAGAGAGAGAGAGAGAGAGAGAGAGAGAGAGAGAGAGAGCAGTTTTATTCATTTCTCATATAATCATTAATTTCTCCATCCTCTGAATTGGCATAAAGAAAAACGAAGAAAAGATAAAAAAAAAATCTAACCTGTCAGACTCCACACAAACTTTCACGTGCAGAAAAATAAAGAAAGTAGTTTGACAAGACTTGGATAATTGCCTTGTTTCCGTTTGTTCTCGTCGACCAATCAGAGAACGGCGCTGTTAAGCCTCCGGTGATGAGAAGCTCTGATTGGATGGCTCAAATAGTAATTCGTTTCCTCCACCAATTAGAACTCGTCCTTGTTACGCGATAGCTAATGATTGGTGGCGGCCGCAGGACACGCAGGTCATCCGCGCCTTTAAAGGAATGAAAAGTTTCTAAATCGACTCCGGGAGAAACAGAGAGCGACGAAGAAAAGAAGTGTGAAATATGATAGACTGTTTTCTAAGCACATCAGAGAACTTAAAATCAAAGGAAGACACTAAACGCGTGGAAATCAGTGCTCTGTGCTACTTGCCTACTGTCCGTGACTTTCAAACTGATACAAGCAAAACGCAGTACTGATGACAGCCACTTGCCGGAGAAAACCGAGGAAAATTACGAGAATGAAGATGGGTCAGCTTTCTTTTACTTGAGCAGCTGGCTTGGTATTTCACTACATGAAGTCGCGATGCTTCTTGCCTTTGCCGAGTTAGTGTCCTTAGTATTTGATTACCTTCAGCTCCTTCCTGGCCCCAACACTGCCTAAAAGCCTCGAGCAGCGACGTGTCAGGGTATAAATGTCGTAGTCTCTCTTCCTTAACCCCCACCCTCCCTGCCTCCCTCCTTACCCCGCCGGAGACCCAATAAAAGCACGGGGGACAGCCACGCCTCACTAGTACTGCGAGATGGCTTGCCACGCCCCGCTGACCTAACACATAACATGCAATTTCCTGATGAATATGCACGCCCTCTGTCGGCAAACACCATTGCGACACTGGGCCAGGCTGAAAATTTCAATCTAACGCTTTGGCGTGTCGTAAAAACTATAATGGAGGTGAACTGCGTCGCATCCGTAATGTGGCTTCGCATCACGGCGTCTCCTGTCATCAGCAACATCAGCCACACACTTAGTGCTTCGCATCCCCGTGGTATAGGTAGAACAGGAAATGTAAGTGTGTCATTGGCCTGTATCTGTGTGTGTGTGTGTGTGTGTGTGTGTGTGTGTGTGTGTGTGTATGTAGAGGAGGGGAGCGCAGGGTAGCAACCAGCGGCCACACTCGTCCTGTGTTTAGCGACAGCCGGTCGTCGAGACTTTTTGACACAAACTGCAGGCTATACCACGAAACGCAGAATTTAATACTACCTTAGATCGCGGGATTACGACGCCGTTCCAGGAGAAATAGCGGGTTCCATTCGCTTATTATAGGACTTATAGATAAAGAAGGTGCATAAGTAAATTCGTGGTCTTATCATTTACTTATTACAGAAAAAAAGGTGGATAGGATTTAGTTTGCTTTCAATCTCATGCATGGGGCTGATGGTGCAGTTGTGGGAGGAGGAGGAGGAGGAGGAGGAGGAGGAGGAGGAGGAGGAGGAGGAGGAGGAGGAGGAGGAGGAGGAGGAGGAAGAAGAGTAGTAATACCAGTACGTAGTAGTAGTAGTAGTAGTAGTAGTAGTATTGGTAGTGTAGGTAGTGGTAGTAGTGAAGGGAGTAGTAGGAAAACTAATAAAAAGTGAAAAGGGACGAGAATGAGAGGCGAAAATGCAGAAAATCGAGTGAGCAGGTAATTGAGAAAGTAGAGTTAAGGTTGGTGAGGCGAGAAGAGAGGAGAGGAAGAGAGCTGAGCCGAGGGGGAGAAAGTTTAATATAATTCCTATTAAATCAAAAAGCTTCTCTCTCTCTCTCTCTCTCTCTCTCTCTCTCTCTCTCTCTCTCTCTCTCTCTCTCTCTCTCTCTCTCTCTCTCTCTCTCTCAGTCTCATAATCCGACCAGTTAGCAGTCATATATTTGCATCTATTTCTATTTCTGCAGGGCGATTCCATTTCTCTTACTTTGCAGTCATTTAAAGCTTCAGTATTTATGCATTTGTTTCTCTTCTGTCACCTGCTCTTTCTGCTTCTCCACTTTATCCATCTCCTGATCCATTTCCTCAATTTCCCGCAAAGATGCACTTTTCTCATCACCTCCTAGTTTTTCCTCCCCGCACGATTTCCGCTCTTCGCTCATCATACTTTCCTTCTTAAATCTTTGGCTTCTTTAATAATATCTTCGTTTTTACCTGTGCTCTCTCTCTCTCTCTCTCTCTCTCTCTCTCTCTCTCTCTCTCTCTCTCTCTCTCTCTCTCTCTCTCTTGAACAGCGATGAAAGGACAGGTTCAGGCCACAGCTTATTGGTTAAATTTATCTAAAGGTTTAATCAATACTTTTAAAGATTATTCTATTTCTAGCGAGGGGGGCTGCACGGGATGGGAGGGAGGGAGAGAAAGAGAGGGAGAGGGAGAGGGAGAGGGAGAGGGAGGAACAATGTACGCGGATTACGTTAAATTATTGTGCTTTCGTGTTCGCAGATAAATTTCCCTCCAGCTCCCATAATTACGACAAAATACGTGATGTATGATGCATAAATCGTCCCACTAGTTGTTTTTTTTCTCTTCCTCTCTTTTTTTTTTTTCTACCTCCAACAGGGCCTCAGGAGTAATTATATACGAGGGTAGTTCTTCTTTTAATTATACTGCACTTCACGCCGGCCAGCACAGCACAGCACAGCGCTCAGAGCCGCCCCAGCCCCACTCTTCTCTCTCCTTCAAGTAATTTGCTCCGCTTGGCTCAAAGTTAAGTAGATTATCACACCAAGTTCGGAGTCCCAGCGCGCTAGGTCGCATATGGCGTGGGTGGAGAGAGAGAGAGAGAGAGAGAGAGAGAGAGAGAGAGAGAGAGAGAGAGAGAGAGAGAGAGAAAGAGACGGTTTCCAAGGCTTTTTCAACGCTCCTTACTTTCTATTTGTCTTTCTTCATTTCTCTTACCTTCTCTTTACTTCTTTTCTGGCTTCTTTCTTACTTGGCATTTTCTCTTGAGTTACGTACGTGTTCGAACTTCTCTTTCCTTTCTTCTTTATGGCTTCTGCTTGCATACTCTGATTTTCCCTTGTCGCCAAATTTATCTTTCGTTCTTTCCTTTTTGTTACTGATAGAGATTCACGCCCATCTCTCTTTGTCAGAAGCTATGAAGTACGTAGTTTTTGCATACCAAATATAGAACATGAGTCTGGTACCTGTAAATCATTCCTTTTCATCCACTTTATTCATCCTCTCAAAAAGTCTAAGGGAAGATCTGGATAGTGACACACATCCAGTACTTCCTTGCCTCCCTTCAATCAGCCCAAGCGAATTTACGACCGTGTTCACGATTGTTGGCAAGGACACCCGCCGCAGGGGACGAGGGAAGGGCGATATAGCATATGTCAACTTTTCCATTCCGACCTGAGTAGAAGCGCGCGGCCCGGGGAAGCTGAAACACATGAGGAGGAGCGGGAGTATGAACTATTGGGCAGCAGAGAGGGTAGAACTGCCAGAAGGAGGGGACGGTATTACTCTTGTTGTGCAGGTAAAGAATAAGAGTGGTGCAGCAAAGGATCTCGGTGGCAGGAAAGGAAAGGGTCAGAGTGGTGTTTTGGGAGGAAAGATATGGAGAGTAAGTGCCAAGCCTGAAGACAATGGGGTGGGAGAAAAGACAGAGTGAGCCAAGACAAGATTGTTTCTCAATAGACTTTATCTATCATTTTATCTTTATCTGTCTATATGTATTTTTGACATTTGATAAGACAGACATTGACGGGGACATAACAGATAAACACACAGATTGAAAACTGTGACAATTGTTACTTCATCAAACATGCCTACCAAAGTGAATGACAAAACACCTAACTACTGACATATTTATCTTCATATTTGACACTTGATTAAATAGACAATGACAAAAATATAAGAGATAAACAAGTGGATAGAAGAATGTGATAATTACACAGCATAATCACTTCGTTAAACATGCCTTGGAAAAACCGAATAAAGAAAAATCTTTACTGAAAGAGTGAAGATAATTACAAAATATGAAACTCGCGAAAACAGGACTTTTATTATACTCTGGAACAGGAAAAAGAAGCACAGCGCTGGGAGGTGCTGTAGTGGAGAGACTTGGAGAGGCGAGGTAGCTTTGGGAAGTGTTGTAGTGAGCCCATGGTGGTGTTGTGCAAGGAGGAAACACTGTTGGGTGGTGGAGCTGCGAACCTCGAGTGGTGTGGTAAGGAAACTTGGCACAAAGAGAGGAGGCAGCTCTGGGAGACGGTGTGGTGAGCCCCTCTGGTGGAGCTTGCGGGAGTTTTGCAGCAGTGGGAGTTAGTGGCGGTGTAAGGCGAACGTTGGCGCATTTAGCTGTAAAGACTGCACGCGGCACGGCTCAGCACGGCAAGGTTCGGCACGGCACGGCACGGCTGCGGATGTTCATGTCTTGGCAATATATACGAAAGCGAATATGTATGAGCGTGCAAATGTACCAACTTTTCACATTTATACATGGGAGTGGCTACATTTCAATTAGAACTTTCTAATGGAATTTCCTTTCAGACTTTTCTATCCCGCCGGATGTGGCCGTCCTAGATATTTCCGCCGCCGTGTTTTTCGTGGCCTTGTCCTCTACTGGCGCACCCTCAGGGACCCTCGGACTGTTACACGCCCTTGTCACCTTCATACCAGATGAGGTTAGTGTTGCAACCATCTTTTTTTTTTTTTTTGCCAGTCATTTCTTTTTTTTTTGCCAGTCATTTCTTTTTTTTCTATTTCCATATTGCTGGCATTCTACTTGTACGAGTCTCTCTCTCTCTCTCTCTCTCTCTCTCTCTCTCTCTCTCTCTCTCTCTCTCTCTCTCTCTTACACTCTCCTTCCGTTCCTTTCTTTCGTCTTCCGTCCTTCTCTTCCCCTGTCTCTCCTTCCCCTCGCCTCTCCCAATATTTATCACCTCCTCAACTTTCGTCTGAAGGTCAAACAGCAAAAATTCACTGTTGAAAGTTGACCCGACCGTTCCTTGAGCACACGGACCCGCGAACGTCATAGTGAGTTGGCTCAGTATGAAGGGAGAGAATGAGGAAGGTAAGCAATGGACGACAGCGAGGCAGAAAGGTAAGGGAGATTCTTGGGGATGGGGGCATAGGTAAGATAAGAGAGGTATCTGAACTAGGAAAGGAGATTAAGAGCCAAGAGAAAATGGAAGTTACAAAGCAAAAGTGACTACAGCCGAAAGCGAAACGAAAAAAAAAAAAAAGGTTTAAGATAGAGGAAAAAAGATTAGCTAAAGGATATTTGAGCTGTGAGGGAGATTAAGCTAGAAAGGAAAGAAAGGATACGAGAAAGCTAAAACGGCTACAAACGAGAGCCAGAAATGCGAAAAAAAAAGTTTAAGATACAGTTAGAGTTAGTTCAACTTAAAGGTATTTAAACCATGAGGAAGATTAAGAGTCAGAAAGGAAAGGGAGGAAATGAGGAAGCAAAAGGGACTAAGAACGAGGCGAGACATAAAAGTAAAGGGAGTTTAAGATGAAAATAGGCAAGGAATGTCAACTAGGATTATTGAAGTGATAGCAGAAGTAGTCAGAAAAGGAACTGAGGTCAGCAGGAAACAAAGAAATGAAGAAGAGGGGTTACAATAGAGTTAAATGAAGAAAGATATATAAAAAAATACTAAACACGGGGACGGAGAATGAAGGAAAAACTAGGTAAGGTACAAAATGAGAAGGAAACATGTAATGGAAGTGAAGAAAGAACGAGGAAATTAAAGGCGAAAAGGTTAGTAGTTAAAGGGAAGGCGGTGGTTAAGAAGGAAGGGGAATAAGGAAAAAAAATGTGGTAAGGAGGAAAGGAGAGAAGATATGGGGTACGAAAAAGGAAAAACGGTATAGTGAGGTAGCGAGGCGCATGAAAATAAACAAATAAAAAAAAGAGAGAAAGGAAGAAGATAGAAAAGAGAATGGAAAGAATACAAAAATAACAAAAGGTTGAAAAGTGAGCGAAGGAAAACAAAAGAATACAAGAGAGGAGAGGAAATTAAAAATCTAAAAGAAGAGAGGAGAGAGAAGAGGACAAAAAGGAAAAGTTAACTTAAAGAAAAGAGGAAAAAGAAAAATGCGAGACTTAAAAGAAAAATACAAGAAGGTAAAGGAAGGAAGGAGAAGCAAACGCAGTCCCTAAAAAAAGTAAGAAAATAAGGAAACATTATAAGAGATTAGAAAAGAGAAGAGAAGGAGGAGGAGGAGGAGGAGGAGGAGGAGGAGGAGGAGGAGGAGGAGGTAATGGAAAGTATGAAGAGGGGGAAAAAGGGAAGTTAAAGAGGAATAAAATTAGGAAAATTGGTCGCCATGGTGTTAAAGAAATTTCGGGGACACAAGCAACAACAAAAGCAACATGAACAACATCAATAACAACAGCAACAACAAACAAACAAACAAACAAGCAAAACAAACATGGATACAAATAATTATGTTTACAGACTCCTGCACTTAGTACACACCCACACACACACACCCACACACACACACACACACACACACACACACTGGTACACACGATCACCTTTACGTGTTCTAATTTTTATATGTACTTAAATATGCATGTTCGCTTTCTATATGGGTGTGTAATTCGCAGCATACCCGATGGAAATGGAAAAAACCTCTCCCTCTCTTCCTCTTTCTCTCTCTCCTTCATCCTTAGCCAGTGTCGCCACTCAATAATTCTCAGCACACAGGCAGGCGAGGCGCTCCAGGACACTACATGTATTTTTTTAGAGGTGAGATAGGAGACGTCCTGGCAACCTGACCTGCCTGACTCAGATCTATTACTGGAGGTACCGGAGGGAAGGGTGGTGTCTGGGGGAGGGAAGCAATGAAGGGCTACTGTGTGTGTGTGTGTGTGTGTGTGTGTGTGTGTGTGAGAGAGAGAGAGAGAGAGAGAGAGAGAGAGAGAGAGAGAGAGAGAGAGAGAGAGAGAGAGAGAGAGAGAGAGAGAGAGAGAGAGAGAGAGAGAGAGAGAGAGAGAGAGAGAGAGAGGTCATCATACCAGCAATTATTCCAGACAAAAGAAATTCGCGGAATTTTTGAGTGACGGTGACGGGGAATGAGTGGCAAGGAAGTGCGAGGCGGAGAAACACTGCACGTGACGGGCGGCAACAATAAGGGAAGGCCAAGAAAAATTTAGTGGAGTAAAACTCAAGAATCATAGGCTGGAAAATGGCACGGAAAAGGTGATGGCATTTCAGGTGGTGGAGAATTTGTTGATCCATCTGGTGGACGCCGCAGTGTGTCGTGGGAGTGGCGGGCACCAGCTGCCGCCCCGCCAAGCCCACTGCCTCTGAGCCTCTGAGCCGCCCCGCCACCCGCTGCTTGAGCCACTGAGCCGTCCCAGCCCTCCAGGAGCTGCGGTTCTCAGGTCCGCGCGGCCAGACAGGCGCCTCTGTGTCTACCTCCCCGAGTACGAAAATTTTGTATTGGCAAATGCGGAAAGAGAGAAACAAAAATTGACATGGATGGAAGAAGAGAAAATAGAGAATAAGCAGGTGGGAGAGATACTGAAAGCCGGTCAACTATTTGTGATATCTCTAAAATATATATCTGTGGAAAAATTTCAAGGTTGGCACACAGGTTTGGAAATATTCAGCGGAATGATGTTGATGGCGGCCGGCGGCTTGGAGCGCCTTGACTCCCACTAAGTCAAAAAAATGAAAATACTGACTGGGCAAGAGGAATATATATATATATATATATATATATATATATATATATATATATATATATATATATATATATATATATATATATATATATATATATATATATATATATATATATATGTTACAGTCAATACCTGAATCCAGACAATTTGTAAAGTGACTTATTTTTTCAGGCAATTTGTGAACTGCCTGGTTAGGTTAGGTTAGGTTAGGTTAGGTTAGGTTAGGTTAGGTTAGGTTAGGTTAGGTTAGGTTAGGTTAGGTTAGGTTAGGTTAGGTTAGGCAGTTCACAAATTGCCTGAAAAAATAAGTCACTTTACAAATTGTCTGGATTCAGGTATTGACTGTAACATATATACGTACTAAACACTTTCCCTCCCGAACGTATATATGTTACAGTCAATACCTGAATCCAGACAATTTGTAAAGTGACTTATTTTTTCAGGCAATTTGTGAACTGCCTAACCTAACCTAACCTAACCTAACCTAACCTAACCTAACCTAACCTAACCTAACCTAACCTAACCAGGCAGTTCACAAATTGCCTGAAAAAATAAGTCACTTTACAAATTGTCTGGATTCAGGTATTGACTGTAACATATATATATATATATATATATATATATATATATATATATATATATATATATATATATATATATATATATATATATATATATATATATAAGAGAATTTTCGGTCGATTAGTGACGATACAACAACAATAACAAAAACACCACCACCATCACCACCACCGCCACCCACCAACAACGACAAGGAGCAAAAACCGAAAATACAAAACAGAACCATGAAGTGCAGAAAAAATCGGGGCAGTCAAGGCAGAAGTAGAGGGCAGGCAAGGCACAGCACTGCATTACCGCGCCACCAATGCGACCATTACGCTCAAGGAGGCAGCGAGGTGCGGGGAGGAGGAGCTGCCGCCACACGAGGGAGAAAGGGAAGCAAAGAGACAGAGGAGTAGAGGACCGAGGGAGGCTGGGGACGAGGAAAGAGGCTGCATGAATACGCGTTGGATAGACCAGATGCGATGGTGATAGGAAGCCGATGATGGTGATGATGGCGATAGTGGCGAGTGGTGATGGCTGTGTGGAGGAGGAGGAGGAGGAGGAGGGCGAGAAAGAAGGAGGAGGAGGAAGAAGAGAGATATAGGCAGACAAATAGAGACACAAAGAGACGAGATGATTGACAAATAGCCAGGAAAAAAACAAAAAAAACAAAAAAAAAACATCGAGGAAGAGAGGCAGGGATTGGAGAATGAAAAAGGAATGGAAGAGGGAAGGAGGAGGGTCAGAGGGAAAGGAAGAGGAGGAGGAGGACTAGGTGAGTGCTATGTTAGGAGGGAAACCTTCAGGAAATGGAATGGAGCCCAACCAGAACATCACTTGTCCACCGTCCACTTCCCCAATTGAAAATTTAATCTTCGACTTGGCAAGACTGGGAGAGCAGGAAACTTTCTCCCCAGACGAGTTCATTGGCTGATCCACGAATATTGAAGAGGAAAGAGTGAGAGGGAAAGTGAAGAAAGGGAGAGAAGTGGAGGAGGAGAGCAGGAAGGGAGGGGAAACTAAAAGGAAAAAAAGCTGGAAAGGAGGATGAAGGAGTACAGTGGGCATATTAAAGATAGACAGGAGGAAAACTAAGGGAAGAGAGAGAGAGAGAGAGAGAGAGAGAGAGAGAGAGAGAGAGAGAGAGAGAGAGAGAGAGAGAGAGAGAGAGAGAGAGAGAGAGAGAGAGAGAGAGAGAGAGAGAGAGAGGGTGGGGGTGGAGTAAAAGGGAATATCAAGTGGATCGTTTGAAGAGTAAAGGAGAGGACAGAAAGGAGGAACGGATGAAGATAAAAGGAGGACGTTTGAGAGAATGAGATGATAACAGGAGATAAAGAGAACGGTCAGCGAGATGGCACGACAACTTATGAGGGTGTTGAGAGAGAGAGAGAGAGAGAGAGAGAGAGAGAGAGAGAGAGAGAGAGAGAGAGATGAGAGAGAGACGAGAGAGAGAGAGAGAGAGAGAGAGAGAGAGAGAGAGAGTTTGTGTGTGTGTGTGTGTTGCATATATCAAGACAACCTTAAACATTATGCAAGAGTGAAGAAAAGCAAGAAGTCACGTCCCAGTTTAAGGATTCAAGGTGACGAGGAGGAGAAGGAACACAGGGACATAACAATAACAGGTGCGATAAAGAGACCTGCTTAATAACGAGATGAAGGGTAGGGGAGGAAGATTCACCTTTACTACCCTGTACATTTTTCAGATGGTGTAGCTTATGACAAAGTGGTCTGTTGTTGTTGTTGTTGTTTGTTGTTGTTGTTTTTGTTTTTCTTGCTTTGTTTCCTTGTATTATTTATTTGTTTATCTATTTGTTTTGCGTGTTGGGGAGTCTGGTCTTTTTTTTTCCAGGAAAATGGGTGATGAAAGAGAAAATATGAGAAATAGGGAAACTAAGAAAATAGAAAAAAAAGAAAAAAATGAGAGAAACTGGTTCTGTATATTATTGCCACGAGGAAAAAATATATAGAAGATTCCATTAAATTTGCAAGTTTAATCCAGTTAATACTAAAGTTTCCTACTACTACTACTACTACTACTACTACTACTACTACTACTACTACTACTACTATTACTACTACAACTACCACTACCACCACCACCACCACCACCACCACCGCGAAATGAAAAAAAAAAAAAGAGAAAAAATAGAAACGAGGAAAGCAGCTAGCATCAGGATTCAGGGAAGAAGGAAAACAAAAGCTCATAAAACATGCATGGAAATTTTAATAAGAGAAAAGGGAATGCAAGTGTTAACACTGAATAACTGAATGAGGAAAGTGTTGAAACAAAGAAGTGGAAAGTGAGAAGCGTCTTGGAGTCCCGATAGTGAAATAAAAAAGCGCGCCTGATGGAATATAAAAGAGTTGCGTGGAAGAAAAAAAAAAGGAAAGGAAAACCCCGATGCAACACACGAACAAGTGTATACATCGAAAGCTTGCGTGGGTCAGGTAGTGTTTCACCTTGACGTGGCTTTTCTAAACACGCTATTCTTTTTCTGCCTTTACATATGCGGGTCTTGAGTGAATCTCTTTCGTTACTCTTCTCCTCGGGTTTGGTTGTTTCAGTAAGCGAGAACACGGGGATAAAAGTGCATTTATGTATTTCGGTTTACATTTAATTTTTACATAGCGCTTGTACTGAAACTCCTATGTTTACGAATTTTGAATGATCATTTTTATAACATTTTCTCAGGTTGCGTATTCCAGCGAGCGAGAATACGATTATAAGAACTGAATTTCGCTTTTAATTTTTCTTTTGTTATATTTATTCTGTACTTTATTTTATTTATTTATTTATTTATTTTTTGCGTGTGACTGTTAAATGATAGTTCTTTAATACTAGCATCTATATCCTCTAATCCATTTTCCCTGTGAGCGAGGGATATCAGAAAAAACTGCATTTCGTTTCAACTTTCTTTTCTCTACGCTGAATTTGTTGTGAAATTCTTCTGTGACATTGGGATTAGCTTTTTTTCATTTTGTTTCTTTCCCAATCTATTTCATCAGGTTTTGTTTCAGTGAGCGAAAACACGATGACAAAAGCAGTCCATCTAGTTTTCAATGTTACGCCCTTGCTTTCTTCCGTGTTCCATTTGTATTCCATTAAAAACTTAGGTGTGATGTTTCGTAGTTAATCAATATTATGGTTATCTGTAAAATATTCCTACAGAATAGTTTTTATGTCTGTTACTTTAAAATATATCGTGATATCCATCGTAAATAAACCTGGTATGTGTGTCCCGCGAAAAAAAAAAAAATCTGCTAACTTTAAATTAAATGGTGTGCTTACTTTATATAAAATTGTGTAACACTGCTCCTGATTTCCAGTTTCACATGTTTTCCTTTACAAAACATCCTCCTCTTCAATACAAATACTGAATTTTATGTTTCTCACTTTATATTCAACTGTATAATTCTTCAGTAGTCTCGTATTGGCCAATATATTCACGACTTCCTGTTCTTTATTGGTGTGCGCTCCTTTGGGAATCATCATTAAAATATAATCTGAATTTTACGTTTCTCACTTTTTATTAACTGTTTAATTCCTCACAACCTCGAATAAACCAAGAAACCCACGACTACTAGTTCTTTCTTTCCGCTCCTTTGTGAATCATGTAAGGAAAAGAAGGATGAGCAGAGTGACAGTGGTCGTTTCAGGGGAGCAATGAAGGGGAACTTTCTCCTCCTGGATCGACTGGTATTGGTTGGCGGCGCTGGGGACGCGGCCAGGCTAGTGATTCATAACACATCTATGAGTCAGCTGAAACTGCAGGTCACGCAGGCAGACAGTCACATCCCTCAGGCCAACCTTGTCCCCTCGCGTCGTTTTTCTTGTCCCTCTGTGTTCCTTGGTGTCCTCAAATACGTCCGTCCGTCCGCCTGTGTGTGTGTGTGTGTGTGTGTGTGTGTGTGTGTGTGTGTGCACCCGCTTGTGAAGCCCGCCAAATTAGCGAGTATTTTCTCTGCTATCGACATCGTTATCGACTGGAATGAAGTTAAACCGTCGTAAACTCCAATACCCAAATAACAATAAAGTATAGCACATTACTGGTATGGAAATTAACGTTAAGCGGTGATACGTACGTTAGTTGCGAGCGAGCCGAGGCCGAGCCAAAGCCAGCAGCGGGTCCTTGTGGCTCGGAATTCCCACAGAGGTTTACAAGACGCATTCAGTAATCGATTGTAATATTCCCTTATGGTCCGCCTTGTGTTAATATTCAGAGCAGTGTAATATTAATTTGTAAGACCATGGGAAAGAAAACAAATGGGAGGTTAATTGTGTCTTTTCTAGGGTACAAAAGCAATATAACCATTTAAGGGACTGCAGCATAAAACGTATCTCGAAACTTGTATGTGATTAGAGGTAAAATGTTTGTCACTGTGTCTGTGTGCATGGGTGATTAATATCTTTTCTATGGTACAGAACAGTTTAAGAGACTAGTATGGCAAATAAGTGTGTTGAAAGTTGTAGATGATTAAATTAAGAGAGAGAGAGAGAGAGAGAGAAAAAAAAAAACATAGGCTGAGTCTTTGTCTTCGTGTGTGTGTGTGTGTGTGTGTGTGTGTGTGTGTGTGTGTGTGTGTGTGTGTGTGTGTGTGTGTGTGTGTGTGTGTGTGTGTCTAGTGTTTCCTAATCGCCTTGATCTTCTCAGTGATTAACCACGAATATCCTTAATATCTCTGTTGTCATCAGGCGGCTCACGTCAGCACAAGACGAGATGCAAATCCACATAAGGCGGCCGTCCCCTCGATTACTCCCACGTCCAAGAAAGTCCCAAGTTTTTGTGCGCCATAAAGGGTCTCGGTTCCTTATGGTCGGGGATAATATTGCACTAGGAGATCAAAGACTAAAGTCGCACGTCAAGGCTAAAAGATGGGGGGAAAAAAAGAGTGGGTTTCCTGGTTCTTGTGACGGACAGGAGGAAGATAAAGGAAGACCGCCAAGTGAGAGGTAATCATTCATATTGCAGACACCTCTCTCCCTGTCTCTCTCTCTCTCTCTCTCTCTCTCTCTCTCTCTCTCTCTCTCTCTCTCTCTCTCTCTCTCTCCCATATTTTTTCTGGAATGCCGCTTTGATGCATGATGAATAAACGCGGTATTTCCTTTTTTATATTTACGTATGTACCCCAGATTTTAATTCATGTATACATTCTCCAGGAATACAATAAAGCCTAAGAGCAGAATGTGCATCCCCTTACACACACGCATAAACAAACAAATAAACACACACACACACACACACACACACACACACACACACACACACACACACACACACACACACACACACATTCTTTTCTTCAGCTTCTACATTTTTCTCAAACGTACTATTTTACCACCTCTGCATATTCACTTACTGCCTTTTTGCAGTCACATAGTACTGGTTCGGTTGGTGCTCAGGTCTTACAGATGGCCCTCAAGACCCCTAGGCCCTTAGGAGGTTTGGGGAGATGGTAGGTGGAAAGGGTGATTGGGCATAGATGGACATGTGGGTGGATGGATGAATGAATGGGTAAGTGGATGGGTGAGTGGGTAGTTGGATGGGTAGGTGGGTGGATAGATGGGTAAGTCAGTGGATCGCTGAGTGGCTAGGTGAGATGAGGTGTGGATGGTGGGTTTGTTGTAGATAAGTAAATGGGTGGTCAGATGGAAACTTGGTTGGGTGGATGAGTATGAATGAGTGAGTAGGTTGGTGGATGGTCAGTGGACATTGGAGGGATGGATGGATTAGTGGGTGGTTGTGGTTGTGAATGGGTAGGTCAATGTGCTGTGGATGACAGGGTATATGAGTTGGGTGGTGAACGGTTTGGTGGATGTGGGTGGGATGGTGGATGAGAGAGTGTGGGTAGGAGATGAGTAGTTGGATGGGCGAGTGAGCCTGTAGGTAGTGTGTGGTGGGTGGTTAGGTGGATGTGGGTTGGATGGGTGGGCTAATGGAGGTGGGTGGGTGGGAAAGTGTGAATCGGTGGACAGAAGGATAAGGTTATGGTTGTGGGTGGATGGATGTGAGTGTGTGGATATCGTTGAGTGAATGAGTGGATGCGGTTGAGTAAGTAGTGGATGGATTGGTGAACGTTATATTGGTGTGTGCTGATCCACATATGGCCACCCACACACAGCTTCGTAAGGAAAGCCACATTAGCTACTGTTTATTTTTTCTTTGTATTCCTTTCCTGTCACCATCACTCAGCGCTACAGCCTCTCCCTTACGTATTAATAACCTACATTTACTATTTTCCCTCGTTTATCTAAGCTGCTCCTCTGAACATTACCTAATACTACCTTTTCTTAAGTCAATTGCTCACATCAGTAACTGCCCATAAAGTTCTCGTGATAGCTTAGTCAGCATTAGTTCAGTTAAGTCAGCCAAGGTTGGAAGGTCAAAGGAGGTGGGGAGAGAGGAGGGAAGGAGAGAAGGAGGTCCGGGAGGGGAAGGGCGTGTCACGTGTCCCTTCTCACCCGGTTCTTTTCATGCATCAGTGCAGTTTCAAGTTTAGGTGACACCCAGGAATTTTGGGGCGGAATAGATAGGCGCGACAGGCGATGGAAGGAGGAGGAGGAGGAGGAGGAGGAGGAGGAGGAGGAGGAGGAGGAGGAGGAGGAGGAGGAGGAGGAGGAGAAGGAGGAGGACGATGAAGATGAAGACGACGATGACTAAAAGGACGAGAGAGAGAGAGAGAGAGAGAGAGAGAGAGAGAGAGAGAGAGAGAGAGAGAGAGAGAGAGAGAGAGAGAGAGAGAGAGAGAGAGAGAGTGCAGACAGAGACAGAGAGACAAGGATGAAACACACGAGGGAACAATCAGTCAGTGTTAGTCATCTCCGCCTCCGTCTGTCTCCTTACCACACCCTTTCTCCCTCCCTCCCTCCGTCCCTTTGAGCCTCCGTCTGCCTAGATTCTCCTTGATGGCGCCTCTCTCTCTCTGTCCCTCGCCGCCCCCCTCTGTACAGAATAAACACAAAGCAAATAATTTATGTGAAATAACAGGTACGTACCTCGCCCATGCAATAATAACGAGAAAACACGCAAACACAAGGTCTCTCTCTCTCTCTCTCTCTCTCTCTCTCTCTCTCTCTCTCTCTCTCTCTCTAAGTGTTTTTCCTCTTCTGCACCAGCGGAGGAAAAAGTTAAGCTCTGACAGAGGAAAGAGAGGTAATGACTCCAGCTCTTCCTCCACCCTCCCGTCTCCTACTCTTCTTTTCCTTCCTTCCCCTCCATCCCTTCCACCTTCCCTCCCCACCCCTCTTGTCTCTTACCCTTCTTTTCTTTTCCTCTTTACCCTTCACGTTTTCTAAAATTTTTCTCTCTCTTCCTTCACTCCCCTCCCTTTGCCACCTTCTCTTTTCCTTCTTTCCTTACCCCTCCCTTCTCGTTTGCTTCTTTTCCATCGCTCCACCTCCACAATTTTCCTTTCTCACCCCTACTGTCCTAACATCCTTTTCCTTCCCTCCACCCCCATCACCATCTTCTCTACGAACACCTTCCTCATTTTCTTCGTGTTTTATGGCTGTGAGCACGAGATCAGAGCGTCTTTCTGGACCTAAAGTGGCGAGTGTGTTCAAAGACTGAGAGAGAAGGATGAAGGGAAGGATGGGAGGATGGAAGGAGAGAAGCCGAGAGGTAAGGAAAGCTACTATGCTGCTGGAAAAGAGGAAATATACATAAATAACAATATTGAGAAAAGATTACGTGCTGAAAGTAAAGAAAAATAAAAAAGGGGAAAGAAGGAAGAAAGGAGAGGATGACTGGCTGGAAGGAAAAAGTACAGAGAGGAAGGAAGGAAGGAAGGAAGGAAGGAAGGAAGGAAGGAAGGAAGGAAAGAAGCTAGGGAGGAAGGAATAAAAGCTTCAGTGTTTGGGAGTACGAGTTGTAATTTATGGCACGGAGAAAGAAAAAAAATACAGATTAATGTAAAGCAACCATCATCCAACTGGCAATATACTCTCTCTCTCTCTCTCTCTCTCTCTCTCTCTCTCTCTCTCTCTCTCTCTCTCTCTCTCTCTCTCTCTCTCTCTCTCTCTCTCTCTCTCTCTCTCTATCTGTAACTTGTGTCGACAGGGTTGCAAGGAGTAGCATTACTTTCAGTTTTGTACACACTGCTGCAGAGCAAACTCCTTCTTAAGAGATACGTTTCTAATTAAATTGTCGAGTCTAGTTTCCGCTCATAAACACAGCACACCAACACACACATACACACACACACACACACACACACACACACACACACACACACACACACACACACACACACACACACACACACGCACACTTGCTCTTCTCGGAATTCATTTGGTGATATTAAAGTTTCATCATACGTGTGGGTGTTTACTCCCCCTCAAGCTCCACACAACAAACACTCACCGCCGCACCAGACTCAGCGTTGCTCCTCAATCCAGCGAGCATTATGACAAATCACTTCATTGTCTCTTCTTTCCCTCAGACCTCTAGTGAAGACCCTGCGCCTCCATTCCTCTCAACACGCGTATATGATTTAAAATATAAATCTTCCTTTAGCTCAGTATTCCAAAGACTCACTCACTCAGATGGTTCAAGATGACCTCCCACACACAGACTATATTCTACTCGTCTTGATCCCACGCAGGTGTTTTGTATTATTCAGACAACACAAGAATGGAAGGTTCCCTCAGATCAACATTTCTACACAGCATCGCTCTGCTCGTCACAAGTCTCGGTGTGTAGTGACGAGAAGCGTTCTTGTATCGAATGATTCGTTTGTCAGTAAAGCAAAATTCCTCCAATTTCCCAACATGCGCCTGCAGTCTGGTCGAGGCGGGCCGGGCTGTCGTGCAAGCAAAGGCTGCGTTGGGCTGATGCGAGCGCTATGCTGAATGCACACACCGATTGATCAAAGCAATCCCATTTGTCCTCAGCAGGAAAGAGAGGCACGAGTCTTCATTGTAAAAAGAAAAAAAAAAGCGTCAAAACAACAATCACAGGTAATTAGTAACATCAAAGCGAGTATATCCTTTCCCTGTCTTTGGCAAGGGACGGGTTGAAAATCACACAGCCAAACGAACACTCGCCGCCGCACTGACTGCACGATCACAAACTAATGCACATTCACAGCTGGGGGCAAAAAAAATTACTGTTTTCTTTTTAGTAGCATCCTTCCTGACCTTCCGGGTGACGGATCTCAGGCACTGCACGTAAACATATATTTACGGAGGTGGAAGCATGTCTGGCTTTCCGTCTGTCTGGTGACTGAAAGGCCATCCAGTAATGCCATTCCGTACAACACGAGGTGACTTAAAGTTGCTGTAGTGCTACCCACCACCTGTGGCCTTGTCTTGTGAGGGTCCAGAGAAGGGAGGTGGCTAGTAAGAGTTAGGAAGGGTACACAGAGACTCAAGGGGGTACCAAGGGGGAGAATGGATAAATTTATGGACGAAGATAAATGATGGTAAGCTTTAAGTGCTTTGTTCAAGTTTGGCTTTGTTTTGTGAAGGTTAAGAGAAGGGAGGTGGCCAGTTTGAGTAAGGAACGAGTACACAGGGACAAACTGGTACCAAGGAGGGGACTAGATAAATTTATGTATGATAGAGAGAAAGTTTCAAGTGCTTATATGCCTTGTGTAGATGAACTGGCCTTTTGAAGTCTTATTATTATTGTTTTATGCAGAAGACCTAACCCTTTGTCCGCACTAGCCAATCAGACAATATGTGCAATAATAATGGCTGTCACTGGAAACGAACCAACATGAAAAATAAACTGAGATGAGAACTGTTTCATGGACGAAGGCGAGAGAGTGGAAGATTCAAACCAATGACATTTACTCTCTGTTTTGCTGACCCGAACTCGCATCCATTTTTTATTTATTTACTTTCGCTTACAAAGGCGTCTCAGTCTCAGGGTTAATTTATGCAGCGATACACAAAACGCAAAGCAAACTTGTTTTAGAATGAAAATAGAAAGCAAACATCGAGCGAAAGACAGGGAAGAAACAGAAAGACAGAAAATAAAGACAAAGAATAAAAAGAAAAAAAGAAAAAAAGGAAAAAGAGAAAGAAAACCTAGTTCATCTTTTAAAACAGTCATACAGCAGGAAGAAAAAGAAAGAAATGCAAAAAAAGAAATATAACATCAAGTTTCCTCATCCTCAAAAACAATTTATACATTAAGAGAGAAAACATCACAGAAAGAGAAAAACGCACGTGCTCACCAATAAAACACGCCTCAACATGTCGACTGCCCACCGCACCGTACACACACACACACACACACACACACACACACACACACACACACACACACACACACACACACACATACACGCACACTCGTCACGTCACCTACATTTAATTTATCACCAAAACAGTAACACACCAACACTGCACTCCAAACCATATCAAAGGTCCTATCACTCAGTCCTATCCACTGACTGCACATACACTTCACGCATTGAAAAACCCGAAAAAAAGAGAGAGAAAAAAAAAAACTAAAAAAATGACTGGAAAAGTACGTATATCGGAATGAAAAATTAAACTAATATGAATCCAAACGTAATCTAAGTAACATGTAAACACTGGAGGGAAAGGAAGTCAACAGCAATGTGAATGAATATATTTACGGAAGGGTGCTGCAGGAGGCGGAAACACGATAGCCTGGCGGGTACCCGGAGCTGCATAGAGGAGAGCTGTTAGGCGGGGAGGGATTTTGTTCTGTTTTTTCTTGTAGATTTCTAGCAGGGTTGTGGTGGTGGTGGTGGTGGTGGTGCAGGTGAAGGTGGAGGTGGTGGCGGTGGTGGTGGTAATAGTAATGGCGGTAGTAGTAGTAACAGTAGTAGTAATAAATTTATAGTAATAGTGGTGGTAGTAATAGTAGTAGTAGTAGTAGTAGTAGTGGTATAGTAATAGCAGTAGTGAGAATAATAATATTAGCAGTTACAGTAGTACGAATACAATACCATTCTCTCTCTCTCTCTCTCTCTCTCTCTCTCTCTCTCTCTCTCTCTCTCTCTCTCTCTCTCTCTCTCTCTCTCTCTCTCTCTCTCTCTCTCTCTCTCTCTCTCTCTCTCTCTCTCTCTCGCCCACTCGCTCCTCCCAAATTGAATTACATGTTATCAAGGACAACTTGTTTATTTCCACTTACCTAAAATGTGGTTCCTGATTCAAATATTGCAACACTGTGCTTTGTCTGTCTGTCTGAAAATGCGATCACCTGACTGTCTGCACCAATATACGTGTGTGCATGTGTATTTCCTACATATACATCTCTCTCTCTGTCTGTCTCTGTGTCTATTGCTAATTTATGTGTCTGTGTCTGCAGCTTCTGTGTGTCTGGGTGTATGTATGTGTGCTGTGGGAGACGAGGAGAGGAAAGGTTGGGACTGACTCTCTCTCTCTCTCTCTCTCTCTCTCTCTCTCTCTCTCTCTCTCTCTGACGCATGAGGTACACATCAAACAGTTTAGGCAATCATAAAGCCATTTTTGCCTCTCGTTTCATCTCTTCCCCCCAAAAATAAAAACGATAAAACTACCAGGACTCGACGCCCTTATTGACTCTCCACGCCGCCCGTCAAACTATTAACTTATGCGACACGACCCCCACCGAAAAAAAAGGTAAACAAAAACACATAAATATCCGTCTGACACCACTAGAAGCTTTCCGTCACGCTGAGAGGAAAAACGCGACACATCTCTCATCTCAAAATGCCTTGATGTCGCCGCCTCTTCCCTGCACACCACTAGCATTCGCACCACAAACATTCCATCTCACACCCGTAGAAGCTTTCCGTTACGTGTAAAGGCAAAACACAACACACATTTCCCTCTCAAAAGTGTTCTCATGTCACCTCCCTCCTTTCCACGAACACCAGCAACATACGACCATGCAAAGGCCTTTCTGAACCACTGATCCGTTTATCGAGGTCCGCGCTCCGTCCACCATTCCGTCTGTCAGTAGTTACAAATGCGCCTCCCTCTTGGTATTGCTAGCCGGAATATAGGAGGGACGGCCGTAGGTCACCACAAGAGGGCGGGACACAAATCACCACTTGTATTACTGTAAGTGATCCTGGGCAGCGGAGGGACTGGGAGCGAGGAAAGGGCGGATGAGGAGACAAAAAATTGAGGCCATTACGAGGAAAAGCGACGGGAGGAGGAGGGAGAGGGAAGAAGAGAAGGCGATAGAGGAGGAGGAGTAGAACACGGTGAAAGGCAATAAATGAGCGGTTCAGAAGAAAAGAAGACAGGAAAACGGAAAGGAAAATAACACAGACAAGACCTCCCACACAAAACGAAAGAACCGAACAATGAAATAACCTTACACTGATCATTTCCCCCTCAAATCTACCCTCAATTTCCTTCCACCTCACTCCGGCTGCCACATTGCCTCTCTTTCCGCTCACCCCTTCACACCCTCGCCTGCAGCGCCGCCGTCGACAGGTACACATGAGCTGGTGTCCGCCCCTGCCCTCGCTCCCCCATTCCCGTAAGAAGTATGTATAATCGTCCCCTCTTAACTGAAATGGCCTCTAGCAAATGGAACCGCTCCCTCCCCTCCTCCTTCCCCTCCTCCTCTTTCTCCTCCTCATCCTCCTCCACCTCCTCCTCCTCCTCCTCCTGCA
>NC_087162.1:27917947-27922947 GCF_035594125.1 Scylla paramamosain | reverse complement strand
TTCCTGACGGGAAAGGGGGAAGGCACGAGTGTTCCCTGGAGAGAAACACAGCGGGAAGAAGTCAATAACGCCTCTCCATGAAAAGGGAGTCACGCAGATCGCCAGTGTCCCCGCCAGAGTCGTTATGGATTCACCATGCACAAAACAAGACGCGGTGAGGGAGGGAAAGGATTACGTAGAGTCAGACAGAGAGAGAAAGAGAAAGAAAGAAAAGTTATTATGTTGTACTACCACCTCGATACCAGCCCAGACCCCATCCCCACATGCTGGAGTCTTCCACGGACAGAATACACAGGCGGTTTTCTTAAGACCGTGGCAAACATTACCTCGTTGCACGCAGAAGCCTCGTGCTAAGAAGATAAGGAGGATGTTTATGTTCTTTCTTCCTCCACAGCCTGTAAAATAATGCGGGGAATAAAGGGACAAAAAAATGTTAAATAAACACGATGTCCTGACAACTTACACGCACCTTCCGTCTCAGCTGAGGATAAACAAAACGGCCTGGTGATCTGGAAAAACACACACACACACACAGAGAGAGAGAGAGAGAGAGAGAGAGAGAGAGAGAGAGAGAGAGAGAGAGAGAGAGAGAGAGAGAGAGAGAGAGAGAGAGAGAGAGAGAGAGAGAGAGAGAGAGAGAGAGAGAGAGAGAGAGAGAGAGAGAGAGAGAGAGAGAGAGAGAGAGAGAGAGAGAGAGAGAGAGAGTAAAGTAGCTCTAAAATAAAGCAAACACGACCAGATAGACTCCACGAACCGCACAGTCCCGTCAGGAGAACCCTCTTGGCGCCATAAAACATTAAACCATTCCAACGCTTCCTCTGTAATAGTCGCGGCCCCTCAATGGCGTCAATCTCTATAAAAACAATCACAATCACCACCAAAATAACCCCCAATGACCCACGAACAATGAAAGAAACGACTCCTGGATGCCCATAATTCACCGCGAAGCAGGGGCAGCCTCGTACAGCTTTATTAGGGAAGAAGAACGGAGTGGAAGTAATGAATGAGTACCTGAGTCACGTGAGGAGCGGCAGGGAGGAGCTGGAGGAGACAGAGGTGTCGACATGAGTGGTGGTAAAGGAAGGGACTGATGAGCCGCCGTCTGTCACTTGCCACGCTTGCCTCTCCATAATTAAGGCCAATTTATCGACGTCTCCCGGCATAGTAATATAAGACTCATAAACAACTGGCCGGGGCTCGTGACACCACCCTCTCCGTCTCTTGTCACTTCCTTGAGTACACAGGTCGATCAGTCTAATTCCTTCCCAGCCGAGACACGAAATGCGACAACATTCCACCGCGGACTTCACATCATGATGCCTTCCACCCACAGGCCACCACGAGACTCAAGCTTGATGGGACGAGCACGGGAGGCAAGCAGTTCCTCTCGTCGCTCTCTTTCCTACACAAATCTCGCCGCAACTGATTTCCTAACAGACAAACACCGCGATCCCTGTCAGGAGCTTGTACCCGCAGACGTACGAGTATATTGGTCAAAATCGAAGGTTACACGTATCCAGTGCTACGAAACTAGACTCATCACTCTTAACTTTTCTACTTTGTGTCTATTCTAAGCTAGGTCCATATTTTTCCCTCAGTTCGGTAAGATTAAATGGATCCGACAAGTTGCGGTCATTCTGAAACACTAAACTTGGCTGGCGGTGGCGGGTCGAGGTAAAGCGAGCTGGTGCCCCGCGGGAGACGCTCAGGCGGATCCAGTTTCTTATCAAGTGACGGACACAGAGCCTTGCGAGGATTCAGTTGATTGGTGGTTGAGGATCTGAGGGAATTGAAGACCCGGAACAATGACTGACAGAGGGCGTTGAACCATACTCGTATTTCAAGAAGCTTCTAAAGGATCTCAGCCTGACATGGAATCACCTTCTCTAATTATGGGTGAAGGATGAATGTGTTGGGTTTACTCTTTGTCCCCCCCCCCTCTCTCTCTCTCTCTCTTTCTCTCTCTCTCTCCTGTCCCACCACGCGAACTCTCTCTCTCCTCTTTTTCTCTCTCTCTTCCTAACCTTCCTCAGCATCTCTCCTTTTCTTCCTCCTTCTCTCCTCTCCCTCTCTCTGTCTCTCTCCACCCTACCTACTCCACCTCCTCCACAATCCCCAACATCCACAAATCACGCCCATAAACCAAGGCGCCCCCTCCCTACCCAGTCGTAAACTCCATCTCTCCCTCACACACACACACACACATACACACACACACACACACACACACACACACACACACACACACACACACACACATACACACACACACACACTAAAATCACAAATCGGTCGTTCCCAGTCACATGCACCTCCTATAATTCTTTCCTTCACATACATTAACCATGAAAATCCATCAACTCATTCACACCTCCCATTCTTCGTCAGCATTTTCCTCCATTTTAAAAAAACTCTCGCGCTCGCAAAAGTAGAAGGAGAAAAAATAACACACACACTCTCTCTCTCGTCTCTCTCTCTCTCTCTCTCCTCTCTCTCTCTCTCTCTCCTCTCTCTCTCTCTTTCTCTCTATCTCTCTATCTATCTATCTTTATTCACAAACATCCCTGCATCATTTCTTTCTTTAAATAAAAAATACAGCTCTCTCTCCCCACCCCCCCTCTCTCTCTCTCTCTCTCTCTCTCTCCTCTCTCTCTCTCCTCTCTCTCTCTCTCTCTTTCTCCTAGATCCTGTTACACTATGTTTCTTGGAAATGGTAAAATGAAAAACAGTGCCATTTTTTTAATCATTCCATCCTGGCCATGAGTCTTCACCTCCCTCTGTTTATGTCCGTCAAGGTTGTTTTTTTTAGTTCTCTCTGCTTCCTGAACACCTCAGACCATAGAGGCTCTCTGGGAATAAAGGTCATCACACTGGTGCTCAGAAAGACGTAAAATCTGTCTTTATTTGACTCTGAGGGCGTGGAAAGAGAAGCAGGCGGGGAGGGAGTGAAGGCAGAGAGCGAAGTAGGGAATGGAGATGTAGGGGAAAAGGAGGAAGGGGGGGAACAGGGAATAGATGAAGGAAGGTGGAAATGGAGGAATCTAAGAAAAGAGGAAATAAAACGTGTGGTCCCAAAGTAGAGCGTATACAAACACACATAAAAGAAATGTATGCTTATGGAACTGATATGACGCACGGAACAGTAAGGTAATCCCGCAGTACGAATTGCTTCCCCTCACGACCTTTTGTTTTCAGAATTGCCATTCATACACCAACCAAATGAGATCGGCAAACGAACACACACACAAAAAAAAGGCAGCATCGATGGTACTATTAATGTATGCAAAGTCAATACACACACACACACACACACACACACACACACACACACACACACACACACACACACACACACACACACACACACATGATGCGCTCTCTTCCCAAATCACAAGAATTAACAGAACGATCTTGGAGGGAGTGATAACTGCAAGATAAGTTCCTTTTTTTTTTATGTAGGAGGGACACTGGCCGAGGGCAACAAAAAATCCAATAAAAAATAATAGCCCACTGAGATGCCAAGTCCCAGAAAAGGGTCCACAGCGGTAGTCAAAAATTAAAGGATAAATGTCTTGAAACCTCCCAATTGAAGGAATTCAAGTCATAGGAAGGTGGAAATACAGAAGCAGGCAGGGAGTTCCAGAGTTTACCAGATAAAGTGATGAATGATTGAGAATACTAGTTAACTCTTGCATAAGAGAAGGGAAAGAATAGGGTTGAGAGAAAGAAGAAAGTCTTGTGCAGTGAGGCCGCGGGAGGATGGGAAGGCATGCAGTTAGCAAGATCAGAAGAGCAGTTAGCATGAAAATAGCGGGTAGAAAATAGCTAGAGATGCAACACTGCGGCGGTGAGAGAGAAGCTGAAGACAGTCAGTTAAAGGAGAGGAGTTGATGAGACGAAAAGCTTTTGATTCCATCCTGTCTAGAAGAGCGGTATGAGTGGAACCCCCCCCAGACATGTGAAACATACTCCATACATGGACGGATAAGGCCCTTGTACAGAGTTAGCAGCTGGTGGGGTGAGAAGACCCAACACATTTATTACACGAAGGAAGGAGTCAGGAAGGAGTTAATACAGCGTATAATACAGTGCACTTCACAAATATATAAAGGAGCTGGGAGGTGTACATGGGCGTGGTTGTTTTTGTGCAGCCCTTGCTGAGTACACTATCCTGTCTACCACACATCTCTTCCTGAGTACCTATTTGTATTCATAGGTTGCTTTCGGCATGTGCATGCGTGCGTGTTCGTACACTGAGAGAGTGGGGGAGTTCGTAAACACAGCCTGGGGTAACCGTCAGTCAAGCGGCTCCTCGGAGACTAAAACATCCTTGCAAGCTGAATACGCAGATTTTATACCGTCTCCTTTTTTCGCACAATTCAACGATTACCTCAAAGCGAGCGGACCCGTGGACGCTTGAGGGTCCTCCAGCCGCCCTGATTGATGACTCCCACGCCGGAAGCTTGACGGGGATGAAGCGGCGAAGCTCCAAGCTGAGGGTCCTTATTTCAAGCCCGACCTGAACCGCTGCGAGGCGTGGGCCCGCGCCCCCCCACCGAGGACGGTCGAGTGACCCTTGAGCCAAGTGGAAGACTAAACGTTGCCAGGCACCCGGTAGGAGGAGGAGGAGGAGGAGGAGGAGGAAGAGGAGGAGGAGGAGGAGGAGGAGGAGGAGGAAGGAGAGGAGGAGGAAGAATGAGGTAGAGGAAGATAGTGAGGAACAAAAGTAAAAATGTATGGAGAGAAAATAGAAGAATTATAATGATGATGATGATGATGATGATGATCAGCAAGAAAACAAGGAGAATAAAAAGTCTGAAAATGAGGAGAAATAGAAGAATGATAATGGTGATAACGGGTGAAGAGGAGGAAGATGAAGAAAAGTAGAAAGGAAAGATTGAAAATTAGGAGGAGGCGGACAACGACGAAGTCAAGGACGAGAACACAAAAGAGGAACAGGAGAGAGAAAAAATAAAAATAAAGCAAGAAAATTCCACACA
>NC_087162.1:27905447-27912947 GCF_035594125.1 Scylla paramamosain | reverse complement strand
GCGGTTCACATCCATCACAACCAGGCACGTCTGCGTCCTTTGTGGAGTCAGTCTGTTTGATGCCTTGACATTCAGTAGTCGACATCTATTGCCTTTTGCAGCATATTCCACTTTCCCAGACTGTCTTTCCGTACTGCACCGTTCTGATTTTTGTTTACCTTTTTTATTTTGTCCAGGTTTTGTCTTGTTTTTGTTTTGTTTTGTCATGTTTAATCTTTGGATATAGATATGATCTTTTTCCTTTACGTTTAAATTCCACTTTGATTCTTTCTATCATTCTTTTTTTGTCATGATTCCATTTGCTTTTCAATTCCGATCTTTTTTTCTCTTTCAATCTGTCCGTATTTCCGAGATTCATACTAGTGTAATAAAGTCGTGGCCTTGATATTCAGCCGCCAACACTCAGCGTCTTTTTACAGCGTCAGCAATTTTTCTAACCGATCCACTGCCGGATTCTCAACGTTTCAGTATATCGATGTTGTCAATATTTCCACCGACGCGATAAATGAATGCTTTGATATTCACCATTTAATATTTATTGGCTTCTACTGCAAATCGACTTTTCTATACGTTGTTCACGGGCTGATTCTTTACCTCTCAGTGTATCTGTTATAAACATTAACATCACCACTGCAAAATGAACACAACAAATTTTATTCCTTTTATCAAGCATCTACTAACAAATATTAAAATAAATAACACATATTTAAAGTGTTTCATTTATACCAGTTATCTGAATAAACAAAATGAATATGAATAAATGAAACATGTTCATTTCTGAAAATCAAACAAAACACTTTCAAAATCATACATGTGTACAGATAATTCCTCTCGTCTTTTTTTTTTTTTTTTTGGGCTCAGATGTTGTCTATTTGAATACAAGGAAACTGGTTAACCTCCCATTTTTTTTCTACAATCACTCTCGTACATTTTCCGTGTTATAGATTCATGGGTGTTTGTGTCTGAGCGCAATGGAAATGCATACAAACGAATCGTTCAAAGGAGTCACTACAACTATAGAGGGAGAGCCAGTGAACGGTGAAGAGCGCGGCCAGCCAACCGTGAGAGTTCCTGGGTATTGTGACGCGATTTTATAAGCTCACACGGGAAATAATTTGTGTATATATGCTCTCTCTCTCTCTCTCTCTCCTCTCTCTCTCTCTCTCCTCTCTCTCTCTCTCTCTCTCTCTCTCTCTCTCTCTCTCTCATCGCACATATGAAGATTTCAAGAAAATACCATAATGTAACCAGACAGAATGCAGTGAAGCGTCAGGAACGTGATGTTAGCTGCGATACAAAAGATTTAAAAGGTCATCAGGGAAAAGTTATCCAGGCATTACAGAAGACTGAAGGAAAATATTACTGTCACGGGATGGGATCATCACAGCAACGCAAGTGAAGGTGAGAGCCATTCATGTCAGACTGGTAGCTTGAGAGGAAGTCTAAAAGGTAAGAAAAGTCTGAGGGGAAACTTAGAAAAAGCTTATTAGAATATTTAAGAAGTAGATGCCCATTCAAGTGTAATCTTTTGATTACTTTAAGCCGTATGGTATCTTTTCTTTTCGTCTGATCAACACAACATAATTTTACCGAGCAGAGATAAAACTACACGCACTAAAAGATTTACAGTATTTTTGCTATCAGTTCAGCATTATAAACTATTTTATTACCTCTTTCACTGCGAAACAATTTCAGCAAAAATTTCCTACTACTCTTTTTTAATAATTTCGTAGAGGTTTAATGGTTTTGCTGCCCAGAAAAAGTTAAAATCAACATCCTATACTCATTATTTTGTCTGTTCAAGCAAAGCTCTTTCCACAGTGTTGCGGATGCTCACAAAGGATGACCTTAAAAGCGAAGTTAACAAGAAACGCATTCCTATCTCGCACACTTGACAGCCAGTAGTGGGAGTTCTTTGAGGTTTCTAAGGATGCTTTCATGTTCGATGTGGATGTAATTTAACAGATATTTTTCATTACCAATAGGAAAAGAGCCTGAAGAACAACGCGTTTAAGAATAAGAAACTAAGTGACAGTGAGAAGCCTTGGCAGTGTAACGGTTGAAATATTCCACCTTATCTGTGACTGCACTTCATCTGAGCAATATTAACGCAATATTAGCACTACAATGTAATCCTAATGTACCTCAGACTGCCTAACACAGCGGCGGTCATGCAGGTGAGGAGACCCAGGGGAAGAACCCGAGACGAGGCTACCTATTACACTAGAGTCGCGAAGTGCCGGCTTGGGGGAGCGGCTATAACATTAACGACGCGGGGATTATACAAGGAATGGTCCGGGTTGTAGTGTGTGTTCCTGCTCAAGTGGCTCAGTTAACCCTGCGGATTTCACGTTCCCTGCAAAGTTCAAGGTCAGTTCTCGAATATTGCTCTGTGAAGTGTTAATTTGCAGCGTGGATTAGTCGGAATTCGCAGTGTGCTATACAGAGGTAGTCTACTATACAGTATGCGTAGCCAGTGCCGAGTGTGCCATGCTACACACGTACACACACACAGGCCAAACAACAAAGCATCGCGGTGACGGCAGGAAAATTGCACGTCACAAAATGTTTCGGTAAAAAAGTGATGATGATGAAGTTAACAATGAAAATGTTTGTTTATCCGCTGCACGCACAGTTTCAAACACACACACACACACACACACACACACACACACACACAATATATACTCACTGACAAGAGAAGCACACCAGTATTACCTGAAACGAAAAGAATACATTAAAAACACACATACACGCACATACACACACACACACACACACACACACACACACACACACACACACACACACACGAGAGAGAGAGAGAGAGAGAGAGAGAGAGAGAGAGAGAGAGAGAGAGAGAGAGAGAGAGAGAGAGAGAGAGAGAGAGAGAGAGAGAGAGAGAGAGAGAGAGAGAGAGAGAGAGAGAGAGAGCAACCCGGAAAACGAGACGCTGATTTTACTATCGGTAGGAATGCACGTCATGGAATCACTCCTGCCATTCCCATTCCTGATTGGTGTTCGCCTTCCTCGATGCATTCCCGTCATCAAGGAAAAAAAGAAAGAAAAAAAAAGAAAAAATATTGCAAAAAAAAATCTCTTTAGTAATGTAAGGAAATAAAAATAATAATCCTTTCATTTGCATTCGGTTTTCTTTATTATCCAATTCCGCGGTTAGATAATTTTGATCTACCGTGCAATATGTATTAAAGGAAGAGAGAAAGTTACATAATATACTAATGTGCAAGTCTCTCTCTCTCTCTCTCTCTCTCTCTCTCTCTCTCTCTCTCTCTCTCTCTCTCTCTCTCTCTCTCTCTCTCTCTCTCTCTCTCTCTCTCTCTCTCTCTCTCTAAAACATGCAAACTCACAGGTAAATACATACAAAAGAACACTCTTTAAAAACCTTTCTCTCTCCCTCCGTCTCTCTCTCTCTCTCTCTCTCTCTCTCTCTCTCTCTCTCTCTCTCTCTCTCTCTCTCTCTCTCTCTCTCTCTCTCTCTCTCTCTCTCTTATATACATCCTCCCTCCTTTCCTCCTTCCTCACTCGCTCCCAGTCTCTCAACTCATTCCTCTTCCTCTTTCTCCCTAAAACATACATACACATACACATCTACACACACACGAACGCACACACTATACATGCAGAGGCGCCGCACAGCCGAGCACTCAGCAAGCACAATGAGCCAGCACTAATTAGTCAGGCGGGGCAACGATACGAGGTACATTTGCAAACATATCTATCAATCTTCCAGGTGAGAAAGTCAGGTTGAAAAAAACACGCCTATATTTTTGTCCTCTGTTGCTGAAGGGTAGGGCGGCAGGGTGTGATAATCAGCTTTCCCACTCCCCTAAGCACGTGGGGGAGGAGCAAAATGTAATATTTCTGTGCACGTAAATGTGTGCTTAGAAAGATTCCCTATATATATATATATATATATATATATATATATATATATATATATATATATATATATATATATATATATATATATATATATATATATATATATATATATATATATATATATATATATATAATTCCTGTCTCTCTCTAAATCAGGAATTTCTTTTAAGCTAACCTAACCTAACATAACATAATCTAATGTAGCAAAAACTTTTGTTAATTTAATTTTTCCTATTCAGTTATCCTTACTTTGCCTAATCTTACTTTGCCTAATCTTTTCTAATCTAACATCAACCCAACTTAACTTCACATCCTATTCTTTGTTAACATCAATGAAAAAAATAATTTGTAGAAAATCTTACTAGTTGGAAGATTCACGGAAATTCATTTAGCTAGCAAACCTGACGGTAAACTGAACAAGACAGTGGAAGGTTGAATAACATGTGCTGGTATCTGGTTCCTGTGACTACTTGTGTTTCCTTCTTACCGGAGCTGGCAGAAGTACGAGTCTCGAGTGAACAGTGAGGAAATACACGACTTTCTAGATTAGACAGGATATGTGTGAAACGAGTGTAAACTAAGAAGAATAATCTGAGAAAGAAACTATGAATTTTGCAATGTCAAGATGAGAGAGAGAGAGAGAGAGAGAGAGAGAGAGAGAGAGAGAGAGAGAGAGAGAGAGAGAGAGAGAGAGAGAGAGAGAGAGAGAGAACGACTAAAAACTAAAGTCTTCACTCTGGTCCCCTCGCTCGCTCACTCTCTCTCTCTCATAAAAAAAAAAATCACATCAAAAAGTTTCAAGATAAAAAAAATAAATAAATAAATAAAAAAATGCATGAAAACAACCGTGACGAGAGATCAATGACTCTCGAACATAGGGCATTTATATTTACCTCTAATAACATAAAACCGAATAAGTTAAGCCATAATGTTTGGAAAGGCAGAAAGCAGAGGCCGAGCGTGAAATTAAATACTATAGGGACCAACCATCATTAGAATTAGCAGGGAAAATTACGTAACCAACACGCGGAAGAGAGGGCGGCGAGGGGAAGCGAACAAGGGGAGGATGGATGGATAGCTGGCGAAGACGTAGAGGGTGAAGCAGGAGAGGGGAGACAAGCAAGGATGTGCAGGAGAGGGGGAAGATAGGATGCATGTATGGAGCAAAAAGAAAAAAAAAAGAAAAAAAAAAGCAGTGATGGATGGGAGAGAGAGGATACAGGGAGAAGGAGGAAGGACTGATGAGGATGAAGGTTTGTGAGACCGGAAGGAGTGTGCGGGTGAGAGTGAGTGAGTGATGAGGCGTAAGGGAAGAGAGGAAGGAGAGAGGAGAGGAACGCAGCGTGGGTTGAGGAAGTGTGTCTGAAGGAAGGAAGGGTAAGGGTTTAAAAGAGAGGAAAGGTGATGTGAGTGAGGGAGGGGGAAGGGAAGGGCAAACCAGGATATAAACAGTATTTGATCATACACACACACACACACACACACACACACACACACACACACACACACACACACACACACACACACACATCGTTTCCTGTGACACTGCAATTAATAGCGGAATCAGAGTCAAATTAAGTCCTCATGATTCAGAAGTGAACAAAGAGAGCGAGCAAAGAGCAAGAAGGAGGAGGAGAGGAGAAGGATTTAAGTACCAACCTTTAATACACTAATGAAATATTAACTCGACCCCCCCACCACCACACACAAGAACACACAGACACACACACACACACACATACACACACAAACACACACACACACACTCACATTTTCACACACACACACACACACACACACACACACACACACACACATGGCCTATCCGTGACGTACAGGGGCGGTAAAAATTCATGAGTATCGGGAACCATCGTGAAAAAGGCTGCAAATATCCGCAAACGTCACCTTCCAATCAGGGCGGCGATGTCGGTATTTAAAAACGATATTGCCCGATTAAGGGATGAGAAATAGCGCGAAAGAAGCAAATTTGTTTTATATAATGAGCGGAAGGACGTGGACGAGCAGCAGGAGAAGGAAGAGGAGGAGAACGATGAGGACGACGACCACCACCACCACCACCACCACCACCACCACCACCACCACCAAGAAAATGACGATAAGCAGAAGGGAAAGCAATAGGACAGTAGGAAAAGGAGGTTTACGAAGGAATACAGAAAACAAATAATCCCCAGATCCTTACTAGGGTGCATAATTTCACCACTCCACACTATTACTGCCATTAGAGGAAGGAAAGCGTAGGGGAGCAGGAGGAGGAGGAGGAGGAGGAGGAAGAGGAGGAGGAGGAAAATTATAATAGGATGAAGTGGAAATTAAAAGGCTACAAAAAATGAAGCTGGTGCATAACTAAATCCTCTTTCGATATATTTGATTGCTCTATTTAATTTAATATACTTCACTTTAAATAGGTAGCGAATAGAAGAGGAAATGAAACATGGAGACGAAAGAAATGGTTGTAGAGGAGGAGGAGGAGGAGGAGGAGGAGGAGGAGGAAGAGGAGGAGAAGGAGGAGGACGACCTGCATGCTGCCAAGAGTCAATAACGGATAGCGTGTGGGTGATGGGGTTGTGTAATATATTTCTCAGTCAACCTTTGTGCCGCGCTATACATCACGCATGGGCGGAGGACAAAAAATGCACTGATAAAAATGACAAAAACAAACATTCACAGCCAAGCGCAACATATTCCCATCGACACTATAAAGGAGAAAGAGTCGGAAACTGGAGAAGTTAAAGTAAGAGTAAGGAAGAAGTATTGTTTCCCCTAGAAGTGTACGCTGGGACGAGGCTGAGAGAGGGACGGAGAAGCAGGCAGGCAGTGAGGGAGGAAAGAAGGGAGAGAGACGCAGGTAGGCAGGCAGGCAGGGAGGGAGGGAAGAAGGGAGAGAGAGAGAGACGCAGGTAGGCAGGCAGACAGACAACCAGTTCTGTAGCGTTTGTCACCCAACACAGATCAGTCTTGTGTTGGTTTGGCAAACGTGAGAATGTGTGTGTCTAGGAGGGGGAAAAGGGAAGCAGCATGAGGAAGACATGCAAGAGAAAATGGAGAACAAAAAGATAGATTTGGCTTGGCAAGGGAAGATGAACGGCAGAAGAACGAAGAGAGGAGAAGGAAGAAAAGAGGAAAAAAAAAAACAAGAACAAGAGGCAGGAGTTGGACAGCAGCAGAGCATGAGAACACATAAGAGAAAATAGAGAACACGAAGATGGATTTGGCTTGGCAAGGGAGGATGAACGAAGCGAGGAGAGGGAGGAAAAATGAGAAAACAAGGAGAACAAGAGACAGGAGTTGGGCAGCAGGACGTGAATCGCCGTGTGACTGCAGCCAAGCCATTCAGGTGATCAGAGCGAGACAGAGGTAATGCGAAAACTTTCATGTCTCGTCGTGAGGACAGTCTGGGAGAGGCAATGGATGGATGGGTGTTACAGGGGATAATAGATGGCTAGCTAGCGTGACGGAGTGGGCGTCTCCAGGAACGAAAGAGAGTGAGACGTACAAGAGGGGACGAGCTGCCTTGAAGAGAGGGAACACCACTGGTTGAGATGAGATGGACCGGGATAAAAGCAACAATGGGGGGAT
>NC_087162.1:27880447-27902947 GCF_035594125.1 Scylla paramamosain | reverse complement strand
GTTAAGAGCAGAAATGGGAGAAAAATTCAGGAGGAAGACAAGATGAAAAACGAATAAAATCATAAGATTACGAGTAGAAATAGTAAGTGGAATTAGAATGATATTAAGAAGGCAAGGAGGAGGAGGAGAAGGAGGAGGAGCAGGAGGAGGAGAAATAAAAATAAAATGAGAAAGAAAACTACGAGACCTCGGGAAGCGTGGCAGCAGAAGGAAAGAGAAAAGGTGCTTCGCTGAGGAGCAGGTGAGGTTCCGTAACTGAGAAGTAAACAAAATTTTAATACGTACAAAAATTAAAGGTGCGCTTCAGGTGCCTCATTGATGTACCTCTCTCTCTCTCTCTCTCTCTCTCTCTCTCTCTCTCTCTCTCTCTCTCTCTCTCTCTCATCAAAACGTGAGCCTCGTACAAAATAGAGCAGTCAGCCGCGGCGGAGGTGACAACAGTGAATAGTATAGAAAAACGCTAACACACACATTTCGAAAAGGTTTTATTAATAAATAGATCAGTCAGTGTTGAAAAGCAACCTCACTCCCATTTTCTGAGTTCTGTGGTGCGAGAGAGAGAGAGAGAGAGAGAGAGAGAGAGAGAGAGAGAGAGAGAGAGAGAGAGAGAGAGAGAGAGAGAGAGAGAGAGAGAGAGCACTCCGAAGCTGGCCCTTGGAATGGTCTGGAGGGTCTGGAATAGCTGGGAATGTTGCTCCTGGAATGAGGCCGTAAATCTGGAATTCTATCGCCGTGGCAGTGCGCGGGTAAGCTGTAGATGTTACTTGTACGGTGCACAGAGATGGACCAGGAGGAGGAGGAGGAGGAGGAGGAGGAGGAGGAGGAGGAGGAGAGAATGAACATGACACAGAGGGATAAAGGAATGAGAAAATAGTAGGCGAGGTGAAGGAAAGGTGAGAGGTGAGACTGTGAGGGGATGAAGGTGAGTCAGTGATGAGGAGCGGAAAGAATGAAAGCTGAGGTTATTATGAGAGAAGAGGGGGGTAAAGTAAAGGAGGATGAATGTGAAATGAAGAAGGAAAATGGTTAAAGGTTATGTTATTATGAGGCAACACCAGACAGAAAAGAAAAGATCATGAGTGAGAAGTGAGTGTGGAAAAAAAATAAGAAAACTGGGGAAATTAAAGGAAAAGAGATCAGTGAATAAAATGAAAATGGAAATAAGAGTAGAGAAAAGATGAAAGACAGTAAATATAATGAATGAGAGATTATAAAATGACATTAGTAAATGAAATACGAGAATTAGGATGAACGGATGGCAAAAAAAAGAAAACTGGGGAAATTAAAGGAAAAAAGAGATGAGTGAACAATATGAAAATGGAAATAAGAGTAGAGAAAAGATGAAAGACAGTAAATATAATGAATGAGAGGTTATACAATGACATTAGTAAGAGAAATACGAGATGAATGGAAGGCAGAATAATGCAGTGATATGAAAGAGTGAAAAATTATGAGGCAGGAGGTTATGAAGTATGGAAAAGAGCTGCGTGGCGAGGAAAACAGGCCATGTTGAGGTGTGTGGGAGACGAACTGGAGGTCAAAAGGGTAAACGAAGCAAAAGTCAACGTTAAAATAGTGTTCATTTGTGGTTGATGATGTGGATTACAGTGGCGTTTCAATATTTTCAAGAGCAGATGGAGAGATAATGAGCCTTGTAATGTTTGAAAAAGGTAAGATTTAATCAAACATCTTCCCTACTTTCCTCTCTCTCTCTCCCTCTCTCTCAGTCCAAAGACACACACACACACACACACACACACACACACACACACACACACACACACACACACACACTCAGCTGGACATATTGAGTTTGTACACATTTCTAGTTTACATATTGCATTTTTTATGTAGTTTGACGCCTCTCCCTCTCTCTCTCTCTCTGCGTGCACGAGTGTGTGTTGCTGGCAGTCGTAATGTACAAATATATACAGTATGTAGCTGTAGACCTTGCCAACCCTGCCAGCTATGTCATTCTTCATGAGGCAGAAACAAGGACAACTACGCCTACTGAACACTCTAAGCCACCTACCACAGTACCCAGAGTCCCAACACACCGCAACAGTACGACCAAAACACCACCTAAGTACATTATAGTGATGCCGCCACTCGGGCAGTCAGCTCTCAGCTCCGCCACTGCCTCCCTCTGCCTCCCCAATGCCTCAGGTGTTTGCTGGGAAGGCTGCTGCTGATCTTGGTGATGAGAAAAGAAAAAAAAAAAGATGGTGTTTAACTAAGGGGCATAGAAGGACTGGCATTTCATCTGAAGGGGATGATGCAGATGTAGAGAAGGAGGAAGAAGAGGAGAAGGATATAAGGAAGAAGAAGAAGAAGAAGAAGAAGAGAGAAGAAGAAGAAGAAGAAGAAGAAGAAGAAGAAGAAGAAGAAAGAAAAAATGAAGAGGAGGAGGAGGAGGAGGAGGAAGAAGAAGAAGAAGAAGAAGAAGAAGAAGAAGAAGAAGAAGAAGAAGAAGAAGAAGAAGAAGAAGAAGAAGAAGAAGAAGAAGAAGAAGAAGAAGAAGAAGAAGAAGAAGAAGAAGAAGAAGAAGAAGAAGAAGAAGAAGAAGAAGAAGAAGAAGAAGAAGAAGAAGAAGAAGAAGAAGAAGAAGAAGAAGAAGAAGAAGAAGAAGAAGAAGAAGAAGAAGAAGAAGAAGAAGAAGAAGAAGAAGAAGAAGAAGAAGAAGAAGAAGAAGAAGAAGAAGAAGAAGAAGAAGAAGAAGAAGAAGAAGAAGAAGAAGAAGAAGAAGAAGAAGAAGAAGAAGAAGAAGAAGAAGAAGAAGAAGAAGAAGAAGAAGAAGAAGAAGAAGAAGAAGAAGAAGAAGAAGAAGAAGAAGAAGAAGAAGAAGAAGAAGAAGAAGAAGAAGAAGAAGAAGAAGAAGAAGAAGAAGAAGAAGAAGAAGAAGAAGAAGAAGAAGAAGAAGAAGAAGAAGAAGAAGAAGAAGAAGAAGAAGAAGAAGAAGAAGAAGAAGAAGAAGAAGAAGAAGAAGAAGAAGAAGAAGAAGAAGAAGAAGAAGAAGAAGAAGAAGAAGAAGAAGAAGAAGAAGAAGAAGAAAAAAATGAAGAGGAGGAGGAGGAGGAGGAGGAGGGGGAGAAAGCGAGATGAAGAGAAAGAGGAGATGAGGGAGAGGAGATTAGGGGAAGAGGAGGAGGAGGAGGAGGAGAGAAGCCAACACCCTCGTATCTCGTTTAACAAGCAATTTGGGCGCTAAATGACGTGACAGGGCGCGCCTCGGCCAGGCCGCGGCCCAGGCTGGCTTACTGGCTTCCTGGCCGACTGATTTACTGGTTTAATGGTTCGCTAGATTCCCGGTTTAATGGCTTGCAGGGTCACTACTTGGGTTAATGGCTCCTGGCTTACTAAATGGACATCTTCAAGGCTTAATTGAATGGCGGGTGCTTGGCGTAAGGGCTCGCTGGCTTATTAATGCAAGCATCATGCAGGTATGTAGCTTAGCACAGGACTGGCTTAGTGGTGGTGCTCATCGAGGGATATTTTAGCTTACTGACCCCATGTTTAATGAAGAAACGAATTGCTGTTTTTTTTTTTTTTTTCCTCAGCTTAGTCTTTCATCTGCTAGCGTTCTCTCAACACTTACCTCAAGACCCACCGCCGCTGCACTGATGGGTTTGCTTAGCTAAATCTACGCCCCTTGATAACCTCCTGATTTTACTTAAACGTATAATCGTGTAGAGCAGGCGAGGAAGTTATTACTCAGATAGATTATGTATAAGGCAGGAAGATTATCAAGTCTGGGAGGATTTAGTTTAGTAACGCTCTTCACTTTGATGTTGGATATTCAAGTGATCTAATTTCTCTGCAAGGTTACATTATGCCACACTGTGTTACGGGGAATGGTTTAAATACACATAGTTAAACAGTAAGACTGACGCCGCAAACTCTTCTGTAAGAAATACTGGTTTGTGTTAAAGGCGCCGGACCCTCCTGCTGGTGTTGCGGTGATGTTGTCCTTTCTAGTTTCAAGCAATGGCCGCTGTCACAGGTACCATCTTCTGTTCACGCCACTGGTCTTGTAGATTCAAAAGCGTAAGTTATTGTTTTTTTGCCTTATTATGTATACAGGACAAATTTTTCGTAGTTTGAACTTATTTTTTTTTTCTGAGACTGGTAGCTGTTGAGAAAATAAGTAAGGAATCTCTCTCTCTCTCTCTCTCTCTCTCTCTCTCTCTCTCTCTCTTCTCTCTCTCTCTCTCTCTCTCTCTCTCTCTCTCTCTCTCTCTCTCTCGAAAATAACATTGGTATCAAATATATGTTATTTCCAGCACAGTTTCTGCAAGATTTTTTTTTTCCTTCTTCAAGAAACTCTCCTTTTATTTGTAGTTTCATCCTCAAATTCGTGTCATTGTGGTGCTCCTCCTCTCCTCTCCTCCTCCTCCTCCTCCTCCTCCTTCTCCTCCTCCTCCTCCTCTTCTTCCTCCTATCACAAATGTAAAAGAATGTTCCTCCATCCACTGTGTCATATCTCCGTGTCTGTCTTTTTTTCTCCATCTCCTCAACACAATTATTATTCTCCTTTGGACCCGCCTCTTTCTTTCTCTCCTTCCTTTCTGCTCATTGTCTCCCTTCCTTTTTCTTTTTTTGCCCTCTCTTAACCTTTAAAGCACTTCTCTCAGTATCCTCTCTCTCTCTCTCTCTCTCTCTCTCTCTCTCTCTCTCTCTCTCTCTCTCTCTCTCTCTCTCTCTCTCTGCTTTGTCTTTCTTTCCTTTCTTACCATCTGTCATCGCTATCATCATAATCATCATCGTTTTCATTTTATTGTTGCATGCCTCCTCCTCCTCCTCCTCCTCCTCCTCCCTCACACTCAAGAGTAGAGTTGGAGAGTGTTGGCTAAGGTGGTTTTCCTCTCCGTCTTGCCCTCACACGTCGTGGCTCCGTGCCAGGCGCAGAGGCGGGGAAGAAAAGGGAAGGGTGAAGAGAAGAAAAGGGAGGAGGAGGAGGAGGAGGAGGAGGAGGAGGAACAAGAAGAGAACGAGGACGAGGAAGAGCACAAGGAAGCAGAGACGGAATAAGGTGAGTGGGATCTGGCTGTCAGAGAGGGGAAGCTGGTGGCGACAAGAAATGCAGAGGGAAGAAGTTAGTGGAGGGTATAGTTGGAAGGAAGAGGAACGGGCAAGGGGAAGAATTTGACAAGTGAAGATTGCTGGAAGGGAAAATGAGGCACGGATAGCGCCACGCGGAGGAAGGAAAGGAGTTACGGTGAGGGAAGACCACGCATGTAAAGAGAACAAGGAGGAAAATGAAGGATAAATTCAGGTGCAGAGGGAAACACCGGTGAAGGAGACGAAGGAAAAAAAATGGGAAAGAGAAAAGACAAGGTTGGAATATAAAGGAAATGCTTGGTGGAGGAGGAGGGCAAAATAAGGATAAAATGGAGTAATGAGACGGAAAATTGGGAGAAACAGGAGGCTGGAGAGACGAAGAGGAAAGAGTGGGGAAAGAAAATGAGAGAGAGAGAGAGAGAGAGAGAGAGAGAGAGAGAGAGAGAGAGAGAGAGAGAGAGAGAGAGAGAGAGAGAGAGAGAGAGAGAGAGAGAGAGAGAGAGAGAGAGAGAGAGATACACTGTTGAGGAATAAGATAAAAAGAGAAGGTGGGAATAAAACAAACTAAACCACGAAAATGAGGGGAGGAGGAGGAGGAGGAGGAGGAGGAGGAGGAGGAGGAGGAGGAGGAGGGGCGGTATCTCCTTCTCTTTCATCCCATACTCTTCAGCATAAAAACGTTTGGTCGAGACAAACACAATGCAAATTTTTGAGGGAGTCAGCGGAGTCAACGGTGTAGAGAGAGAGAGAGAGAGAGAGAGAGAGAGAGAGAGAGAGAGAGAGAGAGAGAGAGAGAGAGAGAGAGAGAGAGGGCACGCCAAACTGGATATCGAATGTAATTACACGCAATATAAAAAAAAAAGAAGTAATGACGAAACTTTGCGAACGTAAACCAAATGAAGGGAAAAAGCGTGACAAACTTGACAGTGTATCACCTCTTATTCTTCCTCCCCCTCCTTGTCTCTCCTTCTCCTCCTCCTCCTCCTCCTCCTCCTCCTCCTCCTTTTCCTCTTTTTTCTTCTCCTCAGTTTTACCTTCTAACATAATTTCCATTACCTTGACTCAATTAAACTCTTCCCTTTTCCTTCTAAACAGCCGGAAAAATAGCTACCCTTCTACTACTACTACTACTACTTCTACTACTACTACTACTACTACTACCACTTGTACTATTACACCAAACCTTCTCACCGTAACCTCCACAATTTAACACCACCAGAATCAGAAGGCAAATTAGAGAGAGCGAAATATTGAAATGAGTCCATGAAAGCTTTTGAAACATGCTATTAGATATTAAGGCAGGGTACAATACCTTCTCTTGTAGGGAAGACTTACAACGAAGGGGTAATTATTGATGTTTGCACACAATGAGACAGAGAGAGAGAGAGAGAGAGAGAGAGAGAGAGAGAGAGAGAGAGAGAGAGAGAGAGAGAGAGAGAGAGAGAAGAGAGAGAGAGAGAGAGAGAGGTGGTGGGGGAGACTTACTCCCTGTTCACTAAGCACGACTTTCTTCATTAAGGTGGAAAACATCATCTCCAGGATCAAATTTCTTCCTTCCCTTTCATTAAACTTTCCCTCACCCTTCCTGCGTTTACCTTATTACCATGTTTTCTTTTTCTTTTCTTTTCTTCCTTCTTATCACCCTTCATCTTCCTTTCCCTGTAGTGACAAGTGCATTTCCTGTTCCAGTTTATCTCTTTTTCGTGGCCTGTTTCGCCTTCTCTTTTCTCCTCCTCTTTCCTCTTCCTCGTTCTGCTATCCCCACCTCTTCTGTTTTTGGTTCCTTTTCTTTTTGTCCTTCCTTCTCCTCCTGCTCTTCTCTTTTTACTGTTCTTGTTTTTCTTTGTCTTCCATCTCCTCCTCCACTTCTTGTTTCTTTACCTTTTTTTAATCTTCTACTCCTCCTTTCTCTTCCATGGTGTAGTTGCGTTCTCCTCCATTCCGTCTCGACCAGTTCCCTTCCTTTCCGTCTTTCTCTGCCCTGGGCACACATTTCCCCGCGGCTCCCTTCACCTGAGAAACAGCCTCTCTTTTCGTTTCTGGCTACTTTTCTTTTTCTTAGCCTCAGTGCCTCTTACCTTCCCTCACTGAAACCGTTTTTACTACTTCCTACACCAGTCTCTCTCTCTCTCTCTCTCTCTCTCTCTCTCTCTCTCTCTCTCTCTCTCTCTCTCTCTCTCTCTCTCTGGCAATAGGTAACCGCCCCTCACACCAAATACAGACTCACGCTGGGTAGGTTCTATTTACTGTCCGCAGAGAAGTCTCATCCCATTAGGGCACTGAGTTGCAGGCGGCGGTATTATGTCCCCGCTGAACCTAGATTCTCCTGAGGGGCGGCCGGGAAGGCTGGCTGGGGGGAGGATCTGGGTCTTGGACTAGGGATCTGCGGTTGGAGTGAAAAGCCGAGGAGCGTAATAAGGATTGGGGAGAAGGAACAGTGGGGTTTTGGGCGAATTAGTCTGGGGAGAAAAATACTGGAGGAGTGAATAAGGAGGACGTGCGTGGGTGTGGGTGGGTGGTGGGTGGGTGGGTGTTTTCTTTACCCAGCTCTTCGTCACTGACTGCTGCCTGAGTGGTTGACTTTCTGAGTGGCTCACTAAGTTGACTTATAAGTTTATTGCTTGTCAGGGTGACGCGGTACGTATTGCCATCCTGCCTGGAGGTCCTCGCTTTGATCGCTTTCCCTTCACGACTCAAGAGTAAACATGACATTCACCGGAGCCAGAAAACGTCTTAGATATGAAAAAAAAAGTAAACGTTTCAGATGGAATTCCCGCTAGTAAAGAAAACTGGGAGAATATAGAGATAAATTTTGTCCGAAAGCATGTGAGAGAAGGCAGATGCTGAATTATCACAGGAGTGTAGAAAGGAATACTGCCAGATGCAACTTGGGCTGGGAAAGCATCCGGGAACGGAAAAGTACATAAATGAATTTTGTACCGCTATGAAAGAGAGATGAAGAGTTGAAATATTACTTAACCGGCAGTACTATCACGGTGCAGGGATTGGTGCTGCATACAACTACAATGTTGATTTTGGAATCCCGACATGAATGAGAGAAGATGTGCTGAATTACTTGTGTACAGCGGCAGGATTATGACAGTACAGGGCTTGCAAGTAGAGTTCTAGGAAAGTACATCAGTACATTAAGAGTGAGGGATGAGCAGATGAATACAAGGCCAGGTGTTGCTCGGGTGATGAAATAATTGAAAACGGTGAAAATATGATAGAAGGAACAGAATGAATTTACAACAAACAAACCCGAGGCAGGCGAGAGTGTTTTAATTAACGTTACACGGGATCTGTGATGCGGATGAAGCAAACAGGACGGAATATGATACAAAAGGAACTCACACACCGGAAAAAAACGAGAGAGAGAAAAAAAATAAAAGAAGATAAAACTGACGTGGGGAAATAACGCAGCCAGCAGGAAGGAATGAATCACATACACGACAAAACGAGTAAAAAAGCTAACCTGATATGAGTGTGTGGAACTGGGACGCGGCAATCCAGGAGACAAATGCACGTCACTCTGCTCAGACCAAAAGAGGACGCGGCGCTTGAGAAAATCCGGACATAACAAATCGATACACTGACGATTCCTTCCCTCACCCCTCAGTATATTTTCCCGATAGACACAGGAGGAGAAGGCTCAGGAACGTGACATCAAGAGGGACACGGAAGACTGAGTGTGTATTGATCCATCGGTGGCTGGTGATCGTGGTTGTGATTGATGCTTATTTAAAGGGAAAGGAGGATGAGAGGGATTGCGGGAGAGAGGAACCTAACTTAACCCTCATGACTCAGAGGAAAAGGTACGTTTGGTGCTTACAGTATGTTTCGAGTGAGAGAGAGAGAGAGAGAGAGAGAGAGAGAGAGAGAGAGAGAGAGAGAGAGAGAGAGAGAGAGAGAGAGAGAGAGAGGGGGGGAGAGAGAGAGGGGTAACCTTCATTCACAAAGTAATCAAAAACAAAAAAAAAGCTGGAATATCTTTTATCATTACTGTTATTATTACTATTATTATTATTATTATTATTATTATTATTATTATTATTATTATTATTATTATTGTTATTATTATTATTATTATTATTATTATTATTATTATTATTATTATTATTGTTATTATTATTATTATTATCATTATTATTATTACTGTTATTCATTCTTTTTTTTTTTATAAGGGGTGAGTAGGTAAGACTTCCTGTTGCTGAGTAATGGAAGACAACTTTGGCATCACCATCTCGCTCTCATTCCATTTCCCTTCGGCTTTAATACTAAGGATACAATTGTTGAAGTAACTTTTGGTAAGGAAGAAGATATATGCATTAGCAGCATCACAAGTCAAATTTATATACATAGGCATTTTACTACGTCTTCTCCTGGGCCGTGTATGATTTGTATAAACTTCAATGGCATTTAAGATTTCTTTTGGAAGTCTCCTTCACGCAAGCCACTATTGATAATGTATGTAATACTAATACAAATACATTTTACGTTTTATTCGTTTATTTATTTACTCATTTACTTGTTTACTTTTAGCCGTTTATAATATACATATTAAATTTTCTAAACATTTGAGGAAATTTACTTAAGAAGTCTTCTTTACATGTCACTACGTCACTATTGTTAATGCATGTAACATTACTACTACTAATAATGCTTACTTCAACACATTCATTATTCAAGTACATAATTGCGACACAAGATACACCAGACAGCGTTCATTTCACGATACAGAAACAAAACTCTGAAGTTAAGAAAAATACATATATATACCTACATATATGAACAGGATTTATATACTTCCGGACAGTCCCCCCGTGTACAGATGATATCCAACAGGCTTGTGGATAATGCCATCTATTCAGGCGTTGATTTGAAAGCACCTCATTATTAGTGATTTAAAAGATACGTGTAATTAGCGAGCTAAAGGGACACTGTTTCTCTATCTGCTGTACATATCTATCAGTTTCCCTATATGTCTAGCAATAAAATACTTATCCACTTGTTCATCCAGCTGTTTATTTCTCTATGTATCTACCTACCTACTTATCTATCTATCTGTCTTTTACAGTATATTCATTATCTATTCATCTATCATTTTATCAATCAGTCTACATTATCTATTCACCTATCATTTTATCAACCAGTTTATCTATCAACATACCTATTTACCAACCTAGCTATCTGTCCACCAATCTGTCTACCAGTCTACATATACAAGTAAAGACACAGACCCACATTACAATCCCCGCGTTTCTCTCAGCGCAGGCAGTTCACGGGGAAAAATAGTGCGCTTGGCAGGAAGGCCTCAGTAAATCATCGCTAAGCATCGCGAGGCGGCGTTCAGGGAGGCAGGAGGAAAGTCGGAGGCGGTAAAGAGAAGAGCTGTCGTATTTAGTTTGGCAGCAATAAGGAGTCCCTCGTCACGGTCTGTTTGTTCGAGGTGAGGCTGCGCGGTCCGGGTTAAGGACAGGAAAAGTGGGGTGGCGTTCACATCTCACCGAAAATTTACTCTTATTACAATAATTAAATATGTAAAGAGAGAGAGAGAGAGAGAGAGAGAGAGAGAGAGAGAGAGAGAGAGAGAGAGAGAGAGAGAGAGAGAGAGAGAGAGAGAGAGAGAGAGAGAGAGAGAGAGAGAGAGAGAGAGAGAGAGAGAGAGAACACAAAAATTACATGAGCATATTACTTCATTAAACTCCTAGAAAAACAGAAACAATAGTAAAAAATTTAAGCATGCCAGGACGGACAGACAGACAGATACACTAAACATACACTAGACAGACAGACAGACAGACAGACAGACACCTAACACTAACTCCCATCTTGTAAAGCCCTCCCACTTTCCTGAATCCATTGCTTCTCTAACACCAAGAGCCTCTCCCACCAACCCTTTACAGCCATTCCCCTTTATCTCACACACTCGCCTTCACTACTATAAATTCCCCGGCATTCTTTCCTCTCTTCATTCTCTGCACAATTATGAAACCACTTTAGAATTCTCTTGTTTACCCATTCCGGCAGACTATTCTTTTTCCTTCATGAATGGGAGGCTGGCTAGGGGCTACGAAAAGGGCCTCTTAATCGCTGCTCCATTGTAAAAAAAAAAAAAAAAAATTAAGGCCATGCTCCAACAACGCCTCTCTCTCTCTCTCTCTCTCTCTCTCTCTCTCTCTCTCTCTCTCTCTCTCTCTCTCTCTCTCTCTCTCTCTCTCTCTCTCTCTCTCTAAATACATAAACATCACATACAAGCATACAAGCTTTGTCTTTTTTTTTCTAGAATGTTACCTCACCGTTTAAAAAGCAACAGTTAATCTACAGAACCTCTAACCCTGGCTTAATTTATTCAGTTAATTCCCAAGTTTTTTTTTTTTCCCAAGTAATTTTCCTAAGTGACTATTCTTCTAAACAGTTCTTGTGTACTGGGTAAACTTCCTCTTCAGTACTCTGGGCAGTGATATTAATCTGTTATATCCCCAAAGAGTGGAGCGATAAAGTTACTCCTATTCTTTATGTGTTTTTAACTTCTTCCAAACGTGCTTGATATAATGTACCCAGCCGCGGCGTATCGCACTCGTTCCCTTTGTTATAGAGTCCGTACGTAACGCCATCAGTCTTCAGTGAGTCTCTGCAGTTAACTCTCTCCAGGACTCTTTAGCAGCTTAGTTTATTGCTTTTACCTTTTTTGTTTAACTTTCACACACTTAGCTACCCTTCTACTCCACTCGTGCAGTCGTTCTCTCACTCTCGCTCTCATTTGCTAACCCTTGAAGGTGTAAATACGCTGTCCACTTCGTGACCTCGGCATTAAAAACTGCCTTCGACAATTACCTTCTTACTGTTTCCTCTCTATTCAGGTTCTTACGAAAGAGCTTCTTATTATATTTAAAAATTTTGTTTCTTATATTTCTTCCCATTTTAGTATCCCTTGTCTTCGTTTTATTGGCATTGTTGTCCTTACTTCTTAACCTCTTTAGTGTTATTTGTATCGCCAAGGTGTCCCATTATTCTGTGTTAGTAGTGATTGCGTGTCTCTTTTACCTCCCTGATCAGTTGTCTCACTTCCTCAATGCACGATTCATTACCTTCCCACCTCCCAGCGCCACCTGTCTTCCTTAAGCCACATATTTCTTTCACATTCCCAAGAGCTGCTCCCTGAAACACCTTCCTTTTCACCTCCACTTCCATCTTTTCACTATTTATCATCCTGCTCCATTCTTCTCAAATTCTTACCTCATATCTCCTCTTACAATCCTCCTTATCTAATTTGCTAATCCTTTTTACTGTTTTACTTTCTCTGGATTTTTCTTTCTCCAAGCCAAGCTCCATTTTCACCTGTCATCTCTCATTAGCTTGTGCTGTAAAGGTACCTCGCGCTGCTCCTCTTAATGATCGTACGTGTAATTTACATGTAAAGTCTCCCTAAAATGAGTTTCCCTACGAATATTACCACCCGGTAAGATTTCGTTCATAATAGGTTAGGTTATGTTAGTGTTATGTTAGGTTAAGCTCCGTTATGGGGATTTATCATCGGGGGCAAGATTTTGGGGTGAAAATTTGAAGGAGTAATCTTCGTGGTTGAATCACAGAAGTCGTACCAATCTCGACAAGTGCTCTACCCACATATATGACCAGAGTACATATTTATCCTAACCTACCCTTTGATTTTCTCTCTTTAAAGGGCAGCAGCTGACGTACATAACCTTTATCACCCCCTTATTCTTTTTTTTATTTAAGGAACCTGGCAAAGGCTATATAGTCCAGTCTTTTCAGTAGCTTTAATTTGTTGCTCCCCAAACAGTTTTCCTTGTGCGCTGAGTAAACTTGGCCCTTGGGAGTTCAGTTATCTGTCTACTATATCCTTACTCAATTAAGGAATACACTCTGCCTACACATCTCTGGCTGCCTCAGTTGCTCCATATGTATTAAATAACATAACGAGCCACATCACCACATCCATCACTCATAACATTCCACATTAAATATTTCTGAAGACTCTGAACACCTTGGTTTTAATGTTCGTCAGTTTTAATGCTATGAACTGCACCCCTCGTCCTTCCCTTTACGCAAGCAGTCGATCAACGCCACTCTCACGGGTCTCATGATTTAGTAACACTTAAAGGTCTAATACTCAATTCACCTTCTAGTAGTCGGTATGTGATAAATATTGTAGGATCTGAATAAGCCCCCACACTTTTTTTTTTCTTGTTTATCTTTTGAATTTTTTTGAAAACAAGATTATGGGCGGGATATTTTTTGTCCTTTTCTGGCATCTTCTACACGTAAGATTAAATAAATAGACAATGGATGGATAAATAAACAAATAAAACGAAGTAAACAGTACATAACATACAGTCAATAACGTTTCTCTAAGACAAAGCTAAAAGTTATTCTCTCTTTCGCACTCTTTCGCTCGTAAAATTAAATATATAATGGATAAATAAAACATAAACAGATAAAGCTAAGCACGTAACACTATGCCTAAAAACACTTCCATTTCTGTTTCTAAGACAAACCTAAAAAATTGTCCCCTTCACCTTCTCACGTTATTCATATCTTTCCTAAACCAAATTCCAACTTTCCTTTCAGATATGGATAATAATACTACTTTTCCTAACATCTTCCATATCCTCGCTTTGCAAACTTTATGTACTCGTTGTTCCTTACTTACCATGTGTTATATATTCCCAAGATCTCCCATTATTCTGTGTAAGTAGTGATTGGTTGTCTCTTTCTCCTCTCTGATCAGTTGTCTCACTTCCTCAATGCACGATTCATTAACTTCCCACCTTCCAGCACCGCCTGTCTTCCTCACGCCACACATTTCCTTCACATTCCCAAGAGCTGCTACCTGAAACACCTTCCTTCTCTCCTTCTTTTCATTATTTATCACTCTTCTGCTTTCTTCTCAAATTCTTACCTCATTTCTCCTCTTGCAGTCGTCTCTCATCTAATTTGCTAATCTATTTTACTTCTGTCTTCTCTAAGATTTTACTTTTTTCCCTGAACTTTTATTTTTTATCATGAAACTACCATTAAGTTTATATTTAAAGGTACCTCTTGCTGCTTCTCTTAATATACTAATGTACAAATATTACCACGGATACAAATATTGCCACGGATCTCAAAATAGTTATTCTGACATCGACGTGCTCTGTGAATGATATGGAGAGGGAAATGTTATAGCGTCTCTTCATAGGCAATGGAATTTGTGGCATCCTTTCTAGCTGGAATTGAACTATAATCACTTTTATCTTTTTACATGAAACCATCCATCCGCCATTCAGCTTGTGTGTATGGGCAATATTCTCAAACATCCCGCGTCCTTCCTCGACTAAGGCGCAAATTATAAAATGCGAGTCTTTTTTCACGACTGTTTTCAAAGGCAACAGAGATGATTGGTTAAGTTCTCAAGTGACTTTCTCCTGTTGAAATTTCGTTAATCTGTCACCGAAACTTAAAAAAAACACCCTTAAAATCCCCTGTACCTTCAACTAGAGCCTTTCAAAAGTGATAGAAATGAGGCGTAGAAGTTTTTAAGAGTATGTTCCTTGATCTAAAGCTTTCGTGGCATTTCCTGGGAATTTTCAAGAGTGTGTTTTGGTTCGAGTAAGAGTGCAACAAATGTTCAGTGTCGTCGAGGAAAAAAGCACCTATGAGAAACTGGCCAATCATCTGTGGCCTTTGAGAAGAGTCCTAAAGAAATAGAGAAAAGTGTTTATGAATATCTATGGGTATTCTCAAACACTCACGTGTCTTCCCTCGACAATATTTAACAGACCCTTGTGGCATTTACTGGGAAATTTACGATTCTAGTAATGGTGTAACAAAAAATCTGCGTCATCGAGGAAAAGGCACCAATGGAAAACCTGACTACTCATTTGTGGCCTTTGAGAATTGTACTGACGAAAGAGAAAGAAAATGCGCTTAAGAATACAACCTACGTCTCTCTACTCGCTCAAGGAACCACCAATTTGTTTCCCTTCAATGCTCACTCCTCGCACATATCGTCAGTCATAATTGCTGTATTTCTTTTTCTTTCTTTCCCCGGCATTGCTAACAGGATCCCCCGCCTCCCTCCAGTGGCTGTGCAGGAGAGGTTCATTAAGCCATCTCAGGAACTAAACCTGTTCTGAAGCTTTTGAATCAATTTTTGCCACATTCTTTTTCTTTTTTTCCAGGGGCTTGTCTTTTAACGGGGCTCTCATTATTATTATTATTATTATTATTATTATTATTATTATTATTATTATTATTATTATTATTATTTTATTTTTTATTTTTATTTATTTTTTTTTGAGTTGGTAAATAGACTCTTTTATGCTTGATATGAATTTAGTTTATAGTTGAAATTAATTTAGGTTTGTTAATAACATCACCACCACCACCACCACCGCCTCCACCACAATATTAATAATAGCAACAATGATAATAATAACAATAATAATAATAACAATAATAATAATAATAATAATAATAATAATAATAATAATAATAATAATAATAATGATAATAATAATAATAATAATAATAACAGTAATAAACAAAAGTAAAAGCAACATCCCAATTGTAATAATGTAACGAAAACAACTATTCAAAACTCATATTCATAATCAGACACCCCATCAGGTACACAGACAGAAAGACGGCCAGACAGACAGACAGACAGACAGACAGACAAACGGGCAGACAGACGGACAGACAGACAGAATAGACAGACAGACAGACAATAAAACACATCTTATTTATTAGAACTGATGTCATTTCACTTGTTTTAAGAAAAGGACACACACATACACACACACACACACACACACACACACACACACACACAGGCTGGTTCGTTGACGCAGTGCTCGCCAGACTGATGGACGAGAGGACTGACGGAAAAACAAAGCCAGAGAGAGACAAACAGAGCCACAAAGAGGGACAAAAGTCGCCCCTAAGCACCGGATTAATGACGGAGACAATCGGATCTGTTGGCCTCTCCCTTTCCCTTCATATTTTTTCCCATTTCTGTTACTTCCCTTTGTTTTCTTCCCTCGTTGCGTCTTTTTCTTTGCTGGTTGAGTAAAATTGTAGTTATTCTTTTTTTCTTATTTATGTCTTCCTGTTTTCATTATTTTTTTTTGTGTGTGTGTATCCTTTCTTTTTGTTTTTATTTGTCTTCGTGTCTTTATTAAGTTCTTGTTCTTTTCAGTGTGTTTTGTTTCTTATAGTTTTAACTCTGATTTATTTTCATTATCCTTTCTCTCTATTTGTATGTCTGTCTGTCCGTCTGTTTGTCCCAGTATTTCTGTTAGTACGTTTGTTAGTCTCTCTCTCTCCCTCTCCCTCTCCTTTTCAGTGTGTTTTGTTTCTTATAGTTTTAACTCTGATTTATTTTCATTATCCTTTCTCTCTATTTGTATGTCTGTCTGTCCGTCTGTTTGTCCCAGTATTTCTGTTAGTACGTTTGTTAGTCTCTCTCTCTCCCTCTCCCTCTCCCTCTCTCTCTCTCTCTCTCTCTCTCTCTCTCTCTCTCTCTCTCTCTCTCCCTCCCTCATGATGAAACAGGTTAGCAAACAGGTTAATTATTACTAGTGCAGGAAGCAGAGTCGTAGCAGCCCTGTCACAGCAGCAGAGGTGGGCTGGGAGCACCTCACACTCACGCTGATCATCAGATAATGCTGGAAATAACATTCGCCTGAATAGTCGCAGATCAAAACACCAACCAGGAATTAAAAAAAAAAAAAAAAAAAAAAATAGAAAATTGCATGCACAATATTTTTTCTTTCTCTAATTACCACTGAAGGAGCATGTCAGAACCATTTCCCTTTCTTTTTCTTTAGTAGTAGTAGTGCTAGTAGTAGTAGTAGTAGTAGTAGTAGTAGTAGTAACATCTTACGAATGAACCAACTGCATAACAAATAAAAAAAAAGAGCAAAAAAAAAATTACTTAAGTACGACAATTTCACCACACTGCACGAAATCACCTGCACGTACATGAAAGATTCACAGCAATGCACGGTGTATCAAGTATTGCATTTAAGGTAAAAAAAAAATAATAATAATAAAATAAATAAATAAAAACTTATACAAGCAACTAAAGATACAAAACCAATTAAATTCCCATCACTAATCCCTAACTTTAATCAAACTATTTCAAGAGAAGCATCAAGACATTTCAGAAAATAAACTGGTGTACCCGACTGGAATCGTTTTCCCTGTACTGATTTTTACTTTGGCAAAATCATAATTAATTTGGCTTTATCATTATTATTTTTCTTTTTTTACCCTTTTAATTTTCACCTTTGACTCGGCTTCTCTTTCACTTGAAATTAAAAATAGAGTTTAATTATCACCAAATCGTGTCAATACTGAATAATAAAATGTGTCAGCATTTTTTTTATAGACATCAGTACATTTATGAGTGCCTTTTTTTTTTTTTTTGTTACAGAATCATAGACTTTTTTTTGTTTGCATTATACGAAGAAATGTGACCTAATTCTATCTAACGTAACCTAATCATATTCTAACTTAATCTTATCTAATTTAATCCATCATAATACAATATAATATAACGTAACGTGACTTAATGGCGATGTCACGTTTAATAAAGAGTGTTTACCTGTCAAGAACCAAGAATCGAAAAAAAAACTCATGATATACAGAAATACTACTCTAACTTAATGTAGCATGCCTAATGGTGATGACATGAATATATACAAAAGTAGGGGGTGTGAGAGAGAGAGAGAGAGAGAGAGAGAGAGAGAGAGAGAGAGAGAGAGAGAGAGAGAGAGAGAGAGAGAGAGAGAGAGAGAGAGAGAGAGAGAGAGAGAGAGAGAGAGAGAGAGAGACCTTACTCAAATATTCACCAGTCTTTACATAACACAGTACTGGAAGACGGATGGGGATTGCGAGTCAGACCTTTTGCAGAGGAGACACACACAAGAAAACACAAACAAGAGAGAGAGAAAAAAGAAAAAAGAAAAAAGCAGTTCCCCTAACGAGGCTGTTAACGAGACACTGGCGGACATAACGAGCAATTACATAACTTTAAAAAATATGTCAGTAAATAAATAGATAAACAACACTACTTCCTTTAAATCACTTTGTAGGAACCTTTAATTAACAGGTACTTTAATCGCGCTTTCCCTCCACTGTCTTAATATCAAAATGCATGTTCTTTTTTCTCTTTTTTTAATCCGATTTACAATGACATTTGCTCATACGTCTTTTCCTGCAGAGAGGCAGCGTCGGGAGGGAGAGAGAGAGAGAGAGAGAGAGAGAGAGAGAGAGAGAGAGAGAGAGAGAGAGAGAGAGAGAGAGAGAGAGAGAGAGAGAGAGAGAGAGGGAGAGAAGGGGAGGAACCTTCTTACAGCTTTATTCTTCCATCCTAATACGTTAAAAGCACGCATTATAAGCTTTCCGATTCTGGATACATAAATGAGTTACATGTCCTCTCTCTCTCTCTCTCTCTCTCTCTCTCTCTCTCTCTCTCTCTCTGATGGCCATTACACACTCATCACGTACATTTTGCGTCCGTTTTCTTTCTCTTCCTCTGTCCTCTACTCGTACTTATATCTTATCTAGTCAGCTCTCCCCTCCTTTCTCCGGCTCTAATTTCCCCTCTTTTACGCTGTCCTTCCTCTTATCAGGCACGGGATCCAGCTTACCTTGGTGCGGAGAGAGAGAGAGAGAGAGAGAGAGAGAGAGAGAGAGAGAGAGAGAGAGAGAGAGAGAGAGAGAGAGAGAGAGAGTGACAGTCAGACAGGCCGATAGTGACAGACAGACAAAGTGGCCGCAAGATAAATAGATAGACGGACAGACGGACAGACAAACAGACAAACAAATAGATAGATCGGAGACAAACAGAAAGTTCAGTGAATACGAACTTAAGTTGTTGTTGGATGATGGTTAAAAAGATCAGAGAGAGAGAGAGAGAGAGAGAGAGAGAGAGAGAGAGAGAGAGAGAGAGAGAGAGAGAGAGAGAGAGAGAGAGAGAGAGAGAGAGACACGAGAGGGACGAGATAAACAGAAAACCAAAGATTTCACATAAATTTCACAGTTCGAATCAGCGATGCATTACACACAAGTGCATTCTTTTAACTGAACACACAAACAAGACACAGACTTTTTACAAACATCGCATCTACAAGATAGCAGTTGGAGATTTTTTTGCTGTACGGTAGTTACCTGTGCCGCCTCTTCCGAAAAAAAAAAAAAAAACTAAACAGGTAAAGGACTTCGTGAAAACCGCATCCGTACGTAAAAGAGCCTGAGATACCTTCAGCAATTCAGTTACACCTCTACATTTCCCGAGAGATGGCAGTAGAGGAAGAAAAGAGACGAGAGAGAGAGAAAGAGAGAGAGACGTGGCTGGGATAGTATCGAGCGACACGAGGCAGCAAGGATGGAATCAAGTTAGTATGCCTGAATGTTCTGGGTTCAAAAATTTGCGATAAGACATGAAGACAAAGGTGGTTGGGCGAGTGTAGCGGCGGCTGGTATTGCTGCAGCTGTGTCCACCCTTTGAGTACTCACTACCTGCTTCTCCTGGCGTTGATGGGGGTCCTGTGCAAACACACCTGTTATTCTGCGACAACTGGACGCCTCATGAATTACCTGCATGCATGACTCATCCAACTGCGATTACTCACTGCCTGCCGTGATTCACTTGACCACCGCCTCCGTTAATCGACCAAGGGGCGGTAAAAGGTCAATACCAATAATTCAGAGGCGCAGCGCGGGTCAACAGGAATTATTGAAACACTCTCCTGGTACTGAAAGGCCACGCCTGTTCTGCTGCTTCCTTCTGCTAGCCCTCCTACAATGCAATCACGAACACCATTACAATTGTATCCACTGCCATGATCACCTCATCCGCCTCTATTTCCACTACCATCACCACCACCGTAGGAAAGCAGTAGAGACATCCACATCTGATTTTGTAATGGTTCTGTTCATTTATAATCCTGAGTTTGCTTGCCTATAGAAATGTAACGAGTCTAACCTTCTGCGGGCAGGAGAAAATATGATGTAATTTATGTAACATTAAAAGTGTGCCGTACCCAATCGTGAGCGTTGGCGTGGGGCAGGAAGCGCCATCCTTTGTAGAGCAGGGAGGCCAGTTCCTTTCTTCGCCGCTTGCACATTCCAGTCATTGCTGGCAGGTAATTTATGAACTGTGCATTTGCTATTCTGCATTCTGGAAAGGTGGAATGGTTCTACGATGCTGCCTTTAGATCGAAGCTCTGACCAATCTTACACCACTCACTATTATTAGAAAACATACAAACACTTACAAACACACACACACATTACTGTAACACTCATCATAGCAACACCGTAGCCACGCACAAGTAACTTTAAATCTCCTCCTAACAGCTCAACTACCGACAATATAATGTTCCTACTAAACACGCGCCATTGTGCAGTTAATAAAGGATCCTACAATAAATATCGACTGGCCATCTATCTGGCGGATGCCTTGTCAGCAGGTGCGAGTGTCAGGAAGACGGGGCCGCGGGGCGAGGGTGAGCCAGGGAACGGCGAGGAGGGCGAGGGGGGAGTGAGGGTGAAGGTGACGAGGAGGGCCTGAAGTGTCACAGATGGAGGACGAGAAGGAGGACGGGGAGGGTGCAGAAGGAGGAGGAGGAAGGTGGAGGTAGTGGAGAGGGAGGCAGGAGGCGACAAACAAATGGCTGGTCCATGAAAGGTCCAGGAGAAAGGAGACCTCCGATGACACATTTTGAGAGCTTCTCGTCTGTCTGGGGAGAGGAAAGAAGCTGGAGGAGGAGGAGGAGGAGGAGGAGGAGGAGGAGGAGGAGGAGGAGGAGGAGGAATAGGAGGGAGAGAGGAGCAGAGAGGAGGGAGACACAGGAAAAGAGCGAAGGGTTAAAAGTAGAAGGTGAAGTGAAGGAAAGTGGAAGAGGAATGATAGTTGGAGGAAAAGGAACAAATTCAAAAGAAAGCTGATGTATTGAAATATATATATATATATATCTATATATATATATATATATATATATATATATATATATATATATATATATATATATATATATATATATATATATATATATATATATATATATATATATATATATATATATATATATATAAAACGATGGAGGAAAAAAAAAAAAAAACATGACGAAAAGATATTAAAGAGTGGTGACAAGAGGAATAGGAGAGAGCGAGGGAGGAAGAGGAAAAGGAAGAACAAGCATAGAAAGGAACAGGAAGAGAGGTGCAGGAAAAGGAGGAGACTTGCATTACGAATATAATAGAACGCCTACAAAAAGATGTTTTCAAAGTATACACTGCCTGGGTTTGGGAAAAGAGGCTGAAAGGAAAGGAACAGGATAGCAGGAAGTGTGGAAGAGGTGAGCGAGGAAAAGGAGAGACAGGAGACCGTGAGGAAAGGGAAGGCGAGGGAAATGTGAGGCGCGGGAGTGGTAAGGAGGGAAGGGACTAAGATAATGGGAAAATGGGTAAAACAAAGGGGGAAGGAGAAGAATCTTAAGGGGTTTTCACGGAGGCTGCATGCACCCCCTCCCTGATCGCAGGACCATAAAACTAACCGACAGAGAGAGAGATGAGGAGAGAGAGAGAGAGAGAGAGAGAGAGAGAGAGAGAGAGAGAGAGAGAGAGAGAGAGAGAGAGAGAGACTCATTAATAAGAGGGAAGAAAAGTAGAGAAACGCAAAACTGAATAAAGTGAGAAAACAAAAGCTAGTTAATCAAGACGAGGAGTGAAGAATGAAAGGAATGACAGAAAAAAAAAGAAGAGAGAAGAGCGAGAAAGATGTAAGGCCGAAGAATATGAAGAACGAAGGAGAGAAGGACCATGTGTAGTAAGTGAGGACAGGAAGGAAGAGAGGAGGGAACAATGTTGCTTATAAAGGAAGATCAACAAGCTGGATGATAACAACGACAAAAGCAAGGAGAGAAAACAAGAAGGAAAAACAAAAAATCAAAGGCCTGGAAACACAACACAGTAATTATGGCACTTATGTTAAAAAAAAGAGAAGAAGAGGAGGAGGAGGAGAAGGAGGAAAACAGAAATGAATAAGAGTGATGAAAGAAAATATAGAGGAAAAAAAAAACAGAAAAAAGGAGACGAGATGAGAAACGGAATGTGATGGAAACGACATTGATGCAAAACGAAGAAGGAAAGAAAAAAAAAAGAGGGTTGGTTTGAAAAGGAGAGGGAAGAGGTGGAGAAGAAGAAGAAGAAGGAGGAGGAAAAAGAAAGCGAGGTGGAGGAGGCGGAAGAGCTGGGAGAAGAGGAAGAAGAGGACGAAGGGGAGGAGAGGGTTTGAAGGAGGAAGAGAGGGAGAAGGAAGAGGAGGAAAAAGAAGACGAGGAGGAGGCGGAAGAGGTAGGAGAAGACGAAGAAGAGGACCGAAGGGGAGAAGAGGGGATAAGAGCGATGAAGAGATGAGAACGA
>NC_087162.1:27860447-27877947 GCF_035594125.1 Scylla paramamosain | reverse complement strand
ATCTATCAGGTTTTCTAAGAGTGTGAGGAGATGAGAAGGTATACGATTATAGTGAACCTGCAAGATGATGTAGAGTGTAGCACGTTCATACTTGGAATCCATCAGTTGTGTTTTGTAAGACTATTAGTATGTAGATCACATAGCAGGATAGGAACTTTATGGGAAACGTTCAAGATCGTGGAAAAGACATTGACGCGTTCACGCTTAGAATTTTCAGTTCCCAGGTTTGGTAGAGTGTTAGCAGATCAGAAGGTACAGGATTTAGGGAGAATGTTCATAATAATGGAAAGGGGTGTACCACGTTCTCGCTTATAATCTATCGCTTGTCATGTTTTGTAGGGAGATTGTCAGTAGATGAGAAGTTAAAAGATTTAAAAAGAAACTCTAAAGATAAGGAAAAGTGTATAGCACCTACACATTTAGAATCTATCAACTGTCAGTAGATCAGAAAGTACAAGACTCAGGAAAGACATTCAACATAATAGAAAGGAGCGTAGCAAATTCCCAGACTTCTAACCAAGACTCTACCAAACTTGTTACACTTCTAATTCTCCTCCCCTTGTTCAGAGCGAGATATAAGGCCCGATTATTCCGTAAATCTTCACCCTCTCTCTCTCTTCTCAGCCAGCGAGGAACAATCACACATGAGAGTGGCACAATTTTCCACACGACAAGGTTCTTCAGGGAATGGGTTTGTTTGATATTGGCCATAGACACGAGAGAAAGACTAATTACAAAGCTGGTGAATGAAAGAATGGCCATCATTGGTGAGGGAAACGATCGGACAGATGTGGTGAAGTGTGTGTGTGGTGAAGTGTGCGGTGAATTGGAGGTGTAGTTAATTCTAGTAAGGGGAGAGGGAAAGAGAGCCGCTGCAGAAGCATATCCCAAATGGACTATTTACACTACCACTACTATTACTTCTACTGTCATTACTACTACAACACCGGTTCTATATTCTTAAAGCAATTCATCTTCTCACACATTAATTTTAGCAAGTTCTAGTGGCAATTACTGAGATTTCCAAGTGTTTACATAATTCTATCTATAGTTCAACACGAATTCTGCACCAGCATTGAAATAAACACCATCAGAACCACACTAATCATCTCTGTGGTCTTTGAAAGTAGTGCTTGTGAGAGACCAAAGCAGTTCAAAACACGAGCTCTGAGTCAGACGAGTGAGAAGATGAACCGAGGCTCTCAGACCAAGGCCACACTTCACTGAGACGCAGACGAAGCACCAGACCCGTTTGCAGCAAGTCAAGTTAAGAGGTGTGATGGGAAGGAAATGAGGGAAGTTAGGCAAGCGGGTGAGGAAGGAGGAAGCAAGGAGACGGGAAAGGAGAGGAGGGGAAGGAGGAGGAGGAGGAGGAAGTAAAGGTAAAAGAGGGAAGAGGAAATCAAGGTTGGTGATGGAGTTAAGACTAGTTGCAGGTGTGTTAGTTAGTTAGTTAGTGTGTGTGTGTGTGTGTGTGTGTGTGTGTGTGTGTGTGTGTGTGTGTGTGTGTGTGTGTGTGTTGCAGATGCCATAAAAAAGAGTATTATACTAAAAACACCGTTCTACTTTTTTATTTTTTTATTCTCAGTATAGCTGCCACTACACTGGAACAAACAGCGCAAAACTGCATGCATATTTATACGTAAAAATAATGATGCCGATACAAACAGCGCGGAACGAAAACTATGGAAAACTTGATGAAAGCAACATCAGCGTTAACAACAATAACTGTCCCATTACAAAAACCATTACCGCCACATTCGCCACCACCATTATATGAAAGAATTTACTGTTTTTCTACTGCTACCATCACCACCACCCCTACTACTACTACTACTACTACTACTACTACTACTACTACTACTATCAAAATAACGACTTTAACGTATCAGCTCCTTTATAACCACCACTACATCACCACCACCACCACCACCACCACTACCACCAGCATCATCACCACCACTTACACTAACACGCACCACAACACCCACACTACCTTAAAAACACCAACGCAGCAAACAATCTCCACCACCACCACCACCACCACCACCACCACCACCACCACTATTATAACTGTACCATAAGGAGCGTCTTCTTTGAATTCAAGATAGATGCAAAAGATCCTCTACGAGTTATATAAACCGTAGGACTCAAAGAGGATAGACATGAAGGAAGGAGAGGAGGGGGTAGGCGAGGGAGGCGAAGGAGGAGAAGGAGAGGCCAAGGCTGGGACGTAAGGGAAGTGAAGGAAATGGAGAAGAACATAATCACATCGGAGCAAATGGAACCAAATCATCAAAGCACAAAATGAGGCAAAACTTGGACTCTCAGGTGCACGGCAGCAGGAAAGAGTGTAGGAATTGAAGGGGAAAGCGGAGCAGGAAGGGAGAAGGAAGGGAGTGTAAGGGAAAGAGGGAAGGAGGAGGGGTAATGTGCGGCAAGGGAAAGGAGAGGAGATAAGAGGAAATTAAGATAGAGGCAAGGAAAATAAAAGGTGAAAAAGAAAAAAAAATGCCTGGGGGTGGAAGGTAGGGGCGAGAAGGGAAAGGTATTGAGAAAAATAAGAAATTCGTCTTGATGAAATAAAAATGCATCGAAGGAGTAATAAAAGAAGGAGACAGAGGAAGAGGAGAAAGTGTAGGAGGGAGAGAGAAAAATGTATAAATAAATATAATATATAAGTGAACGAGGAGTGAATAGCAATAACTGAAAGATTCGAGGCGTAAAAAAATAATGAAGTTACATGAAAGAAAACGTGGAACAGATGGGAAATGGAAACTGGGAAAGAAGTAAAAGACATGATGTGGCGATAAGAATTTACTGTAAGAATGAGGAAATATACGAGAAAGTTTTGAACGGTAGAGAGCGAATTTAAATAACGTAGGAGGGGGAGGGGGAGAAGAAAAGGGAATAGAGAAAATGTGTGAAAGTGTGAAAGAGAAACGTAAAACGAGTGAATGAAAGAAACTAAAAAAAATATTCAGACTTGAAACAAACATTAACAAACGTGTGTGTGTGTGTGTGTGTGTGTGTGTGTGTGGGTGTTATACTACATGTGCCTTGGGTGTGTAACAATATTTGCCTGTTTGTTTGTCACTCGCACACACACACACACACACACACACACACACACACACACACACACACACACACACACACACACACACACACACACACACACACACACACACACACACATACCTTTCGAAACGGTTCCGTTCTTCATTTTTTAAATTCCTATTTTTTTTTTTTCACGACATTCTGCGATTTGTCAACAGAGAGGGGAAAAGGGAGGCGGGTGTCGGCGTGCGATGTCTCCCCTCTTTGCCCCTCACCTGGGCCGAGGCGAGCGAGGGGAAAGCGAGGGACGAGAATGGCAGTGAGGGAAAGCTTGAGAGGGAAGGAGAGAGAGTGAGGGATGCAGAATACCACGGAATCTGAGAGCTCAGTTTATGCCAAACACGCTGCTGTATGAAACGCGATATAAACTTAAATATCACCTAGGTAGCCTGGTTATTTAGGGAAAGTTACCTTCAAGCACCTATGCTGAATTGCTAACTTAGATGAAGGTGGAGAGTAACATTCCCCCGCCTCTTTTCTCTTCAGCATCTTTTCTCCTTCCGATCTTATTCTTCCTTCTCTTCTGTACCTTCTCTTCTTACTCTCCGCTTCTTCCTCCATCACAAAGGAGTACGATGAAAGAACAAACGAAAACTTTTTGGCCCTTACTAGACTATTTGTGATAAGCTGTACTATCAAATCTACGTAAATGAAGGTAAAACAATGCATGAAGCCCCTTTTCCACTTTTTTGTACAATCTCATCCTCACCAATGACTTCCATCACCTTTTTCACGTTTCTTACTTTAGATAATGTAACTTTTCACATCCAACCACATAAGGGAAAACGGGTTTCCTGCTGTTTGTTATGCCTTGGTTTCTCTTTATCCTCCTCCTCCTCCCCCTCCTCCTCCTCCTGTCACTTCCTGTTTATTATTCATGTTAACACACTCTTTAGCTCATAAACCCAAGTGCATTAACAGACTTAAAATGTATATGCATAAACCATAACTATTTTTCTTTTGCATAATTTAAGACTGCAAGCTGTGTGTGTGTGTGTGTGTGTGTGTGGGGGCGGGGGTTGATGGGTAGGTGCATGTGTGTATTCTGAATCCATCCCCTTTAATTACTTCACAGAACAATTCCACATTTAAACTTTTCTCTCCACTATTTTTCGACAGCCAAGAAAACACGCGGCACCATCTCGCCTAATGCATTTCTTACTCTTGCCCTCCTCTCCTCTATACTTCTCCCCAACCGTCTGCTTCGTAATACATACATGAGCTGGTAAAGGGAACCGCACACAGGAATTATGTAGACACTCGGAGGCGGAATAGGGTACGTGTCCTCATATTATCTGTGTGTCATAGAAAGCAAGTGGTGAGAGGGAGGGGAGGAGAAGACTAAGGAGTTATCTCTATGTTTCTATGAGAGAGAGAGAGAGAGAGAGAGAGAGAGAGAGAGAGAGAGAGAGAGAGAGAGAGAGAGAGAGAGAGAATGTAAACACCTTGTCTCAGTTTCACATTTCAGTTTCAAAGCTTCATAAAAATCACCTGCATTAGTTAGATTTTCATAAATAAAGACTCATCTGTACGGAATGAGTGAATATATACTTTTTATTTTTTTTTTTACATCACTCTCACCTTTACAAAATTCTCTGATGGCACCCAGAATAAAATTACGCTAATGTGATAGTACTGGGAGAGTTAAGGGGGATATTATCTCGGTGTATAGTAAAGTGAACTATAAATATACTGTTAATTGACTTTGCGCTTTTTGTACAACCATATTTTCTAGTCTAACTTAAGTGAAAGACGTGAAATGAGTGCGCTGGCTCAGGTTTGTTTATAAAGGCACTGTAGGTGTGCAGCAAGGCTTTATAATTGACATATTCACGTTGTTTTCTTTCACTCATTAATAATTTTCCCATAATCACTTTTGTTGTTTTAGATAGTTTTCCTCCTTTTTTGTACATCACTCTCTTGAATAATTCCGCAACATAGGAAAAGAATCCGTGAAATTTTTATTCTTTCTTTTTCATCCAAGCATATTTTCTTTCTCTTCGTTTAATTGCTTGCTTACTTTGTTTAGTCATTTATTACAGTGATCTGAAAGCTAAAGGAAGATCCCAGTAGTGGTAAAAGGATCAATGTAATGTTTTGTTGATAATTTGCTTGAGTTAACTACGTTCTATTTACTGATGCTTTTCCTCCCTTTCTGTCATGTCCACTTCATCTGTTTAATCTTTATGGAACTAAATGATCGTGTCTATTAAGTAACTGTCCTTCAAATTCTCGTCTTCCTACTAAACATGAACAGACTTTTTCACCCTCGACGTTGAAAGAAGGCTCGTCATTTGAATAATCTAAATAGTCTAAATAATCTTTTACATTTCTAACCCTTTCACTGCTACATGCAACAACTCACAGCACTAAAAGCAATGTGTGAAAATCTTATAAGTACCAGCAAAGAAAAAAATAGATGAAGAGGAACAGATTTTGCAATTTATAGCCAGTGTTATATTTAGGGATAGCTGCAGAACAAGGAGAAACGTCCCTAAGTCGGTAGTGATTAAGAAAAGATGTGCAGTGAAGGGGTTAAAGTTTCGAATCAAGAACAATCCTCCGACAAGTGATTAGTACAACTTCCTGCTACGTAATTAGCATCCGACATTAGAATCCACAAACTTCTCCTCTCCCTTCAATTCCTGGATTTTCATTTCATCAAACTAGAGCATCGTCCCGGAAGTTTTGTTCATTCAGGGAGTAGAAGTCCTGGAAAACACGGTCGCTGCTTACGGCCTATTAATTATGCCTGGTTTGCTCAAGTGTCCTCTCCACCCACCACTCCACCCCGCCCAGGTCTTCCCGCTCACCACCCAAGCCCCTCCACCGCCAAGCATTCTGGCGGTACGAGCTAAGCCACTCCCTCCCTGGAGAAAGCACGTAGTTCATGTTTATCTTCATCTGATGTGTTAAGTATTTTGGGTATTATAGTCTATCTTCTCTGGGTTTAATAATAAATGTGCAGTCAAAGTTATTGTCCACGGCTTAGGAATGTGCGAGGTTCTGTATTAGAGAGAGAGAGAGAGAGAGAGAGAGAGAGAGAGAGAGAGAGAGAGAGAGAGAGAGAGAGAGAGAGAGAGAGAGAGAGAGAGAGAGAGAGAGAGAGAGAGAGGATGTGGAAGTGGATATTGGGCATTAAGTACTTCTCTTTTCTTAACATTATAGTGAAAGTAGTGGTGCTTAAAATAAAGTGCGTATTTCCTCCCTTTTTCAATAATATGTCGACGAAAAATTTTGTATTAGAGAGGGAATGTTAAAGATATATGTAACTTTCCTCCTTCCCCAACAACATACGAAAATTAACGCAGCATAAATACATTTCCTTACTCTTTTTTTTGTTTTTTACTTTGTGAGCATTTGTATTCACCTTCTGCATTAAAGAGGTAATGCCTAAGTATATAACCTTACCCCTTACCCACTCAACAATATACCTAAACTAACGCAGCATAAATATATTTTCTTACTATTTTTCCTCGTGAGTGTCTATGTTTAAGTATCTTATTAAAGAGAGAACACGGAAGTAAACAGAGGACATTAGATCCTTTTATCTAATTCAGAATATGTATCCATTTATTTTTGCTTTTCTTGTGAGTTCTTATTTTTCTGAAGTTCACGGGAGATTCTTGCAGTTAAACGGCTCGGAATAACTACTGTCTCATTCTTGACTGACATTAATGAAAAAAATAAAACATTTGTCCTGCACCTGTAGTAATTCCCCGCAGCAACGTAACGCCTTCCCTCCCCACCGTGTATTAAAGATGAGGCGAACATGAATTGAATGAGGTGGTAATAAACGTTTCTCAGGATTTGCTGCAGTGACGGAACCTAAATATACTGCTATATTACTATCGTCTATTGGAAGTGAGATTTTGAAAAAGGTCACTGGTAACAAAGGAACAATTGAATCGCTATATTTTTTTTTTTTTTTACTGCCAGAGTTTTTGTTTTTCCTAATTATAACTGTCTTCGAGGATACTAAGATTAAAAAAGTATCATAATATTATTTGTATTCAGAGTTGTCCACCTCCACCACGATCATCCTGAAAACTCCAACTAGTATTCAAGCGTTGCATTCTCTTGACGCCTTCCCAGAATTATTCAATCGATTTTCAACATAACCTACAAAAAGTGGATGCATACATTCACAGTACTTACAAGTGTAGCGTCATGTGGCTTTCTCACCTGAAATAAATAAGAAAAGAAATTAAGATCAGTAACCATCCATTAATCAATTGATCTATCAATCAGTTAATACAATTCTCAAATCAATGCTCTCTCTCTCTCTCTCTCTCTCTCTCTCTCTCTCTCCTCTCTCTCTCTCTCTCTCTCTCTCTCTCTCTCTCTGCAGAGGACGAATTAGATGAGAAGCTCTCCAGTTTATAATCCACCACAAGTTCTTTTTTTTTTTTTTTTCTAAGGATATACTTGCACTTCCGACCACAAATTAATCAGGATGACATTCATTCCGGAAATATACAAAAACACAATCTTTGTTGACAGTGAACTAATCTAACGTGCAGCGAGGATTTCATTCCTACACCGAGCGGAAAGACCTGATGTGGTAAGACGACAAAAATTGACAAAATAGTGTGTAAATATCCAAAACATCTCAAGGGAGGAAGAAAAATTGTACTTAATTACTTGAAAGAAAACAAACAAGACACGTTTAAGAGACAACACACCCGGCTAAATTCACGGTTGACTACCTGAGAAAAGACTGCGTTCTTAATTGCCCAAGGGAAGGAATGACGCGGAACTGAAAGACACGCCAGGAAAACAAGGCAGCGGTGATAGTAATCTTAAGTCTTTGAATTGAACAGAGAGAGAGAGAGAGAGAGAGAGAGAGAGAGAGAGAGAGAGAGAGAGAGAGAGAGAGAGAGAGAGAGAGAGAGAGAAAGAGAATCGAATATTGTGCATCAAGTACCTTCTCTTTTCTTAACATTATAGTGAAAGTAATTGCATTGAAAATAAAGTGTGTATTTCCTCCTTTTTCCAATAATACGTGATGCGTGTTGACTGAGTGATTAGCGAACTGGTGGCTTATGAATGTTGGGTGGTGGGTATTTCCTCGCTAAACACTCGCCCTGTCGCTACGTACGGGGAAATTTTTTGTCATTTTTTCTTTGTTTATTTACATTTTACGCTTTCATGTTGTTACGTTGATGGTTACTGTGGTGCACAAGTGTGGTGGTGGTAGTGGAAGTGGGGAGAGCTGTCAAATTAACGTAATATAGCGCTGACAGTCCAGGGAGACCGAGCGAGATTAACCAAGCACCAATAGAAAACAAGTGAAAGAGCAAGGCGCATTAACTGCCTGACTGGTTTACGAATATTGAGTGGCGGGTATTTCTTAGCTACACAGTCACAGGTTGCCAAGCCCCCAGCCACTCAGAGCTTGAGAACTGTGACTTACTAATGCACACTCTTATTTATGAATGGTGCCACGACTCAACACTTATGTTCACTTGCAGGCGCAATGTTCGTGTCCCAGTAAAAAGGTTCTGGGAAAGGAAAAGGAAGGAAAACTAATAGATATTCATAATACCTCTAACAAAAACACTGCTGAAAACACTGCACACACTCCTCCTGGACTTGATTAATTAGTAACTTGCATTGTCAATTACTCGTGATGTCGAAAACTCCAAGAATATAATATAAAGTCTCTCTCTCTCTCTCTCTCTCTCTCTCTCTCTCCTCTCTCTCTCTCTCTCTCTCTCTCTCTCTCTCTCTCTCCTCTCTCTCTCTGACCAGCCTCACCCAAAAGATCAACAGTAAAATGCCTAACACTCACCCAAGTTTCTGCCGGGGATGTTCCGTGAGCACACTGCAGTAATGGGCCTTTTTACATCCAACACTTCACCAACGAATTTACCAGGAGAGTAACATTTTATCTGCACAATTAAATGACTAGGACAGAGGAATTGTGCATATCTTAACTCTTTCCTTTTCTGATTTTTCCTCCTCCTCCTCCTCCTCCTCCTCTCCCTTACCTTCAACACGATTTCTACCCCTTTCTGCAGCTCCCATCACTTCCCCTCACCTTCCATTCCCTCTCCACTTGGTCCCGCCACTCCGCTGGTGCTCAGGGCAAGCCTCCAACAAGACACTGTTCACGGAGGGCATGGCTTGAATATATGTAAAGATGAGAGAGAGAGAGAGAGAGAGAGAGAGAGAGAGAGAGAGAGAGAGAGAGAGAGAGAGAGAGAGAGAGAGAGAGAGAGAGAGAGAGAGAGAGAGAGAGAGAGAGAGAGAGAGAGAGAGTTATTGTTTGTATGTGGGTAATCATTACTATCGCCATCATTATCATCATTATAATCTCCTCTTCCTTATTTCTTCATTTCCTTCTTCTTTCACGTCATTAATTTTTTACCGAGATACTGAAGTAATGCTAACTCTACGGTATGTCAACAAGGATTCAATGATAATATATAATACAGAATTGCGTAACCTACAGCCATTATCAGTGTGAAACAGGATACGTAATAATACCGGATAATGTGCAAGTGTTAGGTACTAAATACAACATGAATGGAAGGGCATCAAAAGCCCCAATTTAATTTCAAAGTTCATACGCACATGACACCGGGGCATTCTGATATTCAACAGGTACATACGTAAATTTAATTACTATTCATGCATTATTTCTCGTATTAGTTTCGTATTAGTCCAAATACAAAATGCATTCCAGCAACAAATAATATAAAAAGTCCTGAAGTTACTTTTTTGTTGCACACACACACACACACACACACACAGTAGTAGTAGTAGTAGTAGTAGTAGTAGTAGTAGTAGTAGTAGTAGTAGTAGTAGTAGTAGTAGAAGTAGTAGTAGTAGCTTATCAACAATATATGAATCACGCGAATCCTCTCCATATAATGAAGAACAAGACAAATTCATAACAGTTTAAATTCAGCACAACACTACAGCAAATAACAAAGGTAAAAGATCACGAAAAATTAGGAACACGAGCACGCAGTTCACACACACACACACACACACACGATCATGCAATTACTGTGTCTGAGCACTAATGAAAAACAACACCTATCGGGCGTTACAGGGAGAGCCGCATCGCTTTGACACGTAATCGCTGCAAATGTTGAATCATGCCATCAAGGCAAAGGTTAATCCGCTGTCAGAAAAGAACTACGCACGTCGAGCTCCACGTTAACATTAATTAAAGTCCCAAGGATAAATAACTAACAGTAAAGGATACCGGTGAACACAAACAAGGATCAAAATGAGATGAAGCTTCGTGGTTAAAATTTGACAGTAGCGAGAGAGATATTTTGTGACTATAATTTTGAACGTTGGTGACTATGAAGAGAGAGAGAGAGAGAGAGAGAGAGAGAGAGAGAGAGAGAGAGAGAGAGAGAGAGAGAGAGAGAGAGAGAGAGAGAGAGAGAGAGAGAGAGAGAGAGAGAGAGAGAGAGAGATGTTTTTACGAGTGAACAGAAGTTTCATCAGCGAATATCAAAGCTCAACTGTATGCACGAGTACGCTGCAACAGTTTGGGGCCGCTTAGCACTGCCGCGATAATGAGCAGGCCGTATTGTTGAGTGCTTTTTTCCATATGACTTTTCCCTCATTGCTTCCTGGATGCCCTTGTGACCTTTCAATGTATTCCCCTTTTGCGACCCGGGTATTGCAGCGGCAACGTGGAACACAAAGAAAGGACAAACACTCACAGATACTTTGACCCTTACGAGGATGTTTGTGATGAGTTATTGTGGAATACAACGACCTGTCCCTGATGTCTTCATTATAAAGCAGTGGGAATATGGAAGCCATTAGCGTCCATAATAATGAAAATCACCCAAAGCACGGACATTCCTCGTGATGGGCGCTCCTCTATTATGACGCGATGGGCGGCGTGACAATTGCCGCCAGAGGACTGATGGTACTGCCTTTTTGCTGTGTAATAAAGCCCCGGTGTAAACTCTTGCCAGCTGTGTTGGTAACGGCCGCAGTTCTCTTTTATGGTAGCTGTGGTCATTAAATTTGTTACGTGCAGCTACGTTGTGAGTTGCTGCCTGTTTATCTCGCCTGACTGATAACAGGCTGCTGATTACGGCCCTAATGAACGCTCTTAAGGGCCTCCACGCTTCTGTAATGGAAGTATTGCCATTTTACTGAAAGGAAATTCAGCAGCGTTAAAAATCATCGATAATGGGAGGAACCAATAACTATGTGATTATTATGTTCTCTTTAGCAGGTAATAAATTAACAGTTTAAACCTGATTACAGCATGCCTTGGGCACTGTCCGCTGCCGGCACGCTACACGCAGCGCTGCACCAAACTTACTGTCCACGGCGGAATGTTGGCAGTAAGCACCAAACTCGGCATGCGATGAGTTGACTTTGATAACAACCTTAATCTCGGCTCACTTTCAAGGAAATGATGCACCTGACCAATCTGAAAGTTATGGTGATGCGATCAGTTAGAAACACTGACCCAGTACGATCGCCGCCGTGCTGGCCACCTGTGACCGCCACTCCGTCATTCACTGCTTCCTGCCGCCTTCCTCAACTATCAAAATGCAAAGGCGGTTTGCTTGCTTTCTAACCGGCACTTAACGGAGGCGGCGCGGGAGCCTTATAGGCATCCTCACGCGGCCCAGGTGCAGCAATCAGCCTCGCCAATAAAATGATGGCGGACAAAGTAAATCACCTGCCGCCTCGTCCAGCAGCCGCCGCCAAGCTTTCGCGTCTACCTCCTGCTTGCAAATCCTATTGTCGCTCCAGGAGATGAAGCTTCGGCCGTACAAGCACGTCACGGCCAACACAGACACGAATCCCACGCACAGCAAGTCTGCGATACTTTACATAAACACGCAGTTCATTGCCATCCACTCATCCACCACCCATACGCACATAAACACACATACACACCTAGTTATTCACTCACACACACACACACACACACACACACACACACACACACACACACACACACACACACACACACACACACACACACACACACACATTGATATAATTAGTATGATATGTATATAGACACTAGATAAAAAACCGAAAAAAATCTAGATTAATTTGCTTAGGGTAGAACAAAGGTAAGACAAGACAGACAAGCAGTCAAGCAGATTGATAAGACAGATAGAAAATGGAAAGGAGCAGGTCAGATAGGCAGGGGTGGAATATCAACCTAAATACTGGGTAGTAGTAGCCTTATGTCTTGGGCAGCTGCACATGGCCTTGTAATCCTTCCTACTAACTTTCTCAACTTTACCAATCTTCCTATCTCTCATTTTACTTTCTCTTTTCGATGTAGTTTCTTTTTTCTCTTCCAAAATGCAGTTTTCTTATGGCATGGTACACTCTCTCTCTCTCTCTCTCTCTCTCTCTCTCTCTCTCTCTCTCTCTCTCTCTCTCTCTCTCTCATTCGCTCGCTCGCTCAGGTGAAAGCTTGGGAAAGTGGGTAAGCTTTCACGGTAATGCATCAAAGGGCCGTGATCAATGCCTGTGTGTTACGTGGACGCCTGAAACGCAACACGTATTCCACGCCGTCCGAAATCACACTTATCACATTTAACTTACTTCATTCGTATGCTACGTTCCAATTTACCACCGAGTCTTACACCTGCTACTGCCGCCGTGTGAAGTGCACCTGAGCATTGGGGAGCCGCCGGCAAGGTTAAGCGGGGGAGTTAATCAGCGTGGAATGTTAGGGGAACCGCCTGCAGGTCTCTTAGTAGCTTTATCTCAGTGCTAACAGGCGGTGGAGTTTCGGTGTGGCAGTAACCGTGTAGAGACGAGGTATAGGAACGGTGTGGTGGTACGAAAAACTGTGTTGTGTAGGTGCTGCGTTGGTGTTCCAGGGCGGTCTTCCAGCACCCTTATCTCAATTTCAAAGGGAAGCGGAGTACTGATGTGGGCGTACCTGTGTGTATAGCGAAGGTGCAGGAGTGTGAGGTAAGGTGGCAGCACGGAGGTTACAAAACAGTAGGATAGTTTGGGCGTGGGTAGTCCTCTAACTTCTTTTAGCCAAGAGGATGTGCTGTGCTATTGTGGGCATGTGCTTAGGTGAGGTGAAGGCGTAAGAAAAAGGTGGTAGTGCTGAGTTGAGAAAGTCGTACATGCTGGAGCGCGGGCCGTCTTCTAACAGAAACAAAGTTGGAAGACTAGGTATACTGGGCGCAGCTATGTAGGCGAGGTGTAGGAGCCTGAGGGAAGGTGGCGGTGTGGAGATAAAGAAAAGGAGTGGTGGTGTGGGCGTGGAGGAAGCGAGCAGTATTAAGATATTGATATTGGGAGGTAAGTAGGCGGGTTGCTGCATCTCCTCAGAACGAGCGGGAGGGAAAAGTAGGAGGCGGAGAGGCGAGTAAAAGACGAAGGAAAAGGAGGAGCGAGTACGGAAAGCAGATAAGGGAGAGGAGGACTGCAGTTCCCAGGGGCATGGGTCTGGCGGCGAGGTTTTACTGATATACTGAATGGAAAATTGGCGTGGATCAAAGTCAAGAGGCGCCAAAAAAGAGCCACTCGATATTTTGTATCTTCACGCACAGCCGAGGACGAATTTCAAGGAAGCTGAAGTAAAAATAAAACAAAAGGAGGAAAAAAATATATATCTGAAAACGAATGACCATGAATTATAAGTGCTTAAAATCATCAAATACATCTCTTTCAGTCTAAGAACCAGGGAACTGCACACTGTCTCGCCTTTTCCCCCCTCGCCTACCCCCGCGGAGTAGTCACGGGCACTGAAGTGAGGCGGCAGGCTGTACCCGGGGGGCGGAGCAAGGCACTAGCGTTTGGCCACTACATCAGGGTGAAAATATCAGCTGTTTTGGTGATCGCGCGAGGTGGCCTGGAGCAGCAAATAAATCTGACGATCGCTCCTCAGATCGCTCGCGCCCACCCAACACCACCTTCGGAATTCGATAAGAGGTTGTTAGCGGCAGGAGGGAGGCGGTGACGGTGGGACTTAGTGAGGTTTAGTGCCGAGTGAAGGGGATTTGGGGGCCACGTTTCTTCAAGGTTGTCGGATGCGAGATAAAAGAGGGATTTACTGAGGCAGTGTTAGGGGGATGGAGGGCGAGGAGGTAAGGAACAGGGGAGTAGTGGAGGAACGGGGGGAGTGGCTGAGGGTGTGAGGGTGTGAGAGTGGGTGCCAGAAAATGTATTGAAATGGCAGGTGAAACATGTTGGAAGGTGTTGAAAATCTAAAAATAATGGAAGGAGAGAGAAAAGGTGGCAAAAAAAAAAAAAGGAGGAGAAGCCCCACCCTATAAATTTGCAAACATGAATACCAACGAAGGTTCGCTCGTACCCACAAGACGACCATTAAAACAAATATACACAAGGGAAACCAACACACGGAGAGAGAGAGAGAGAGAGAGAGAGAGAGAGAGAGAGAGAGAGAGAGAGAGAGAGAGAGAGAGAGAGAGACACCAACTGAACACACTGACAGTTACATAAAAGCACTCGTGACCGCTCAGGGTGATGGGAAAACAAAAGCAGCTCATTTCTAAACACACTCACACCATTCCCATTTTCTTTTTTTCTCTTTCTCTGCCTGGTAATGGAAAATCAACAAAACACATTAGCATAAAAAAACGACTTTAGTATTTCCACAAGGTGACGACCTCTGACCAGGAGACGACTGTGGTGGGGATCGTTCATGGCTCAGGTCTGCAGAAGGGAAGGTAGGGGAGGGAAAGGGGAGGAAAAGATAAGGGAAAGAAATGAAAGAGGAGAGAAGAGGAGAAGAGAAACGAAAAGATAAAATAAAATAAGAGAAGAGAATACACGAGAAGAAAATGCAAAGGAATGGAAGGAGAGGGAAAGAATGAAAAATAAAATAAAAAAAGGAAAAAGAAAAGGAAAAGAAAGGGAAGGGAAAAGAGAAAGAAAATGAAATGAAAAAAAAGAAAAGGGAAAGGGTGAAAATGGAATGGACATGAAAATAAACGAAAGAAAATAAACACAAGATAAAAGGAAGGAGGGAAAAGAAAGAGGGAGCACGAACGCAAAGAAAAGCGCCATCGAACAGGTGAGAGAAATGGAAAACGAGCATGCGAAACAGTTAAAAAGAAATGAAAAACAAAAGGAAAGTAAATAAAAACCACAGCAAAAAGAATATACATGGTTCACTATTTTATTTCCTTTCTTTTTCCCGACGGCGGCGGCGGCGAAGGTGGCGGCGGCAGTGGTGGTGGTGGCGGTGGTGGTGGTGGTGGTGCTGGTGGCTCTGACGAGTGTGACGAGGAGTGAAAAGCGGCAGGAAGGGACACGCAAACTTTACCAAAGAAAATTTTATATACAATGTAAATAAAAGCAAAGGGTAAATAAAAATAGAAACGAAAAATGGTCGCCCAAGTGAAACGAACGTTAGAAAATGGTAAAAGAAAAAAAAGAAAAGAATAACACATCGATTCACATGAAAAGGGACAAAAATAAATATTGCAAAAAAACTGAACAGAAGGAAATGGAGGAGGAGGTGGAGGAGGACGGGGAGAGGAGGACGGAGGGGAGGAGGACTAAGAGGAGGAGGAGGAGGAGGAGGAGGAGGAAGAGGAGGAGGAGGAGGAGGAGGAGGAGGAGGAGGAGGAGGAGGAAGGAGAAATAAGAATGAAAAAAAAACGAAAAAAAAGATGGGAAGAAGAAGAAGAAGAAGAAGAAGAAGAAGAAGAAGAAGAACACTCGACCAACAACAACGAAAACAACAACAACAACAACAACAACAACAACAACAACATCAGCAATAACAACAACACTAACAACAACAACACCTACATGTCTCGACCCTCAGCCATCTCGCTTACGTTGGATCCGAAATATTTGCATTACCTTATCACAATGACGCGATTCTGACCGGGGCGCTGCTTGTGAAGGGATGAGCCGGAACAGGAATAGTCCACCGCTGGTATGGATGCAGCAAGGAATGGGGGAAGGGAGGCAGTGAGCGGGAATTGAAGATGCGATGATAAATGGGTTTTGGTGGTGTTTTTGTGAGGAATGGGAGAAGGAAGAATATGAAGGGGATGAAAGATGCAATGAGAAATGGAAAGATTATGTTTGTTTATTTTTTGAGAGGAATGGGAGTAGGAAGATAGTGGAAGGGAACAGAAGATGCAATAAAAAAATGGGGTTTCGCTGATGAGTAGGTTAAAAAATGCGCTGAAGATCGACCACTATTATATACGAGTATGTTTGACCATGACACGAACTTAAACCGCATGATAAGCGCCAAGGGTCTCTGAAGAGTGCAGGAAGTGGAGTGACTATCAAGGTGGAGTGGTTAAAAGAGCACGCCCTGGACAAACTCACATCACATCGATCGAACAGTTAAGAGTTTCCATAAATAACGAAAGGTGAAAACTCATGGAAGTGCAAGAGACGCAAGAGGCGGAAGCAGAAACGCCAGTGCTGGGAATAGGCCATGACTAGTACTGGCAAACCGGTGACTACGAGGGCATGGGGGTAGAGGGCAACAGCAGCAGCAGCAGCAGCAACAATAACATCACCAGCGAGAACAAGTGACTGGAAATGGGCGTGAGTGGATTAGGAAATAACTGGAATGGCGTGTACGGGTGGAAAGCGAGGAAAAGAAACCGGATTATGTCGCGAGCAAAGTTCAATATTTAGAGAAAGTTTCCCTTCGGCCATTCCCTTCCACCTTCCACCACCTGCGTCCTTGTTGTGCCTGTGTCCCTCCCCTGCCGCTGCTCCCGGTGCTGCTAACTGCCTTCCATCACCACACCCCGCACCACTCACTTCGCCTGCACCTGCTGACATCACCCACACCTGCACTCGCCTACACACAAGTCGTCGCCTTCTTTGACATTCCCTTCCACAATAAAACCCTCGCTATGGTGGAACAATGTGATAAATATGAAGATTAGACGTTCCTCATCAGCTCTAAACTTTCTCGCTGGTGCTCGAAGACGCTGGAAAATAGAGAGAATAAGAGGGAAAGAGAGTTGGAGCAAAAAGATAGGGAGAGAGAGAGAGAGAGAGGAGTGAAAAAGGGTAAAGGAAGCATATGAAAAGAAAAATAAGGAAGCAGCTGCTGTAAATGGCATAATAAAAATATCAGGGAACTTTATCGTATAAAAATGGCAAATAAAAATAAAGGAATATGAGAGGAAAACGAAAAAAAAAATCATCGATTGGGAGAAATGGATGGAGGAAAGAGAAACGAAGGACGGAAAGAAGGGGAGGAAAGGAGGAAACAAGATAATAACGAAAAAAAGGTGAATGATATACATAAAAAAAAAAAAAGAGACACGAGAATGGCTTAGTCTGGAAACAAAATAATAAAGGTGAACAGAACTAAGGGCGAAAGAATTAAAGGATGTACGTGATTTTGGCAGAATAGTTAGCGGCAGTCGTGGAAGAAGTTAAGGCACTGAGA